>NC_092102.1:48655802-48660802 GCF_045679555.1 Salvelinus alpinus | reverse complement strand
AACACCTCCATCTGCAACTGGATCCTGGACTTCCTGACAGGCCGCCCCCAGGTGGTGAGGGTAGGTACCAACACATCTGCCACGCTGATCCTCAACACTGGAGCCCCTCAGGGGTACGTGCTCAGTTCCCTCCTGTACTCCCTGTTCACCCACGACTGTATGGCCATGCACGACTCCAACACCATCATTAAGTTTGCAGACGACACAACAGTGGTAGGCCTGATCACCGACAACGACGAGACAGCCTATAGGGAAGAGGTCAGAGACCTGGCCGGGTGGTGGCAGAATAACAACCTCTCCCTCAACGTGATCAAGAAAAAGGAGATTATTGTGGACTACAGGAAAAGGAGAACCGAGCACGCACCCATTCTCATCGACGGGGCTGTAGTGGAGCAGGTTGAGAGCTTCAAATTCCTTGGTGTCCACATCACAAACAAACTAGAATGGTCCAAACACACCAAGACAGTCGTGAAGAGGGCACGACAAAGCATATTCCCCCTCAGGAAACTAAAAAGATTTGTCATGGGTCCTCAGATCCTCAAAAGGTTCTACAGCTGCAACATCGAGAGCATCCCGACTGGTTGCATCACGGCAATTGCTCGGCCTCTGACCGCAAGGCACTACAGAGGGTAGTGCGTATGGCCCAGTACATCACTGGGGCTAAGCTGCCTGCCATCCAGGTACTCTCCACCAGGTGATGTCAGAGGAAGGCCCTAAAAATTGTCAAAGACCCCAGCCACCCCAGCCATAGACTGTTCTCTCTACTACCGCATGGCAAGCGGTACCGGAGTGCCAAGTCTAGGACAAAAAGGCTTCTCAACAGTTTTTACCCCCAAGCCATAAGACTCCTGAACAGGTAATCAAATGGCTACCCGGACTATTTGCATTGTGTGCCCCCCCTCCAACCCCTCTTTTACGCTGCTGCTTCTCTCTGTTTATCATATATGCATAGTCACTTTAACTATACATTCATGTACATACTACCTCAATTGGCCTGACCAACCAGTGCCTCCACACAATGGCTAACCGGGCTATCTGCATTGTCCCGCCACCCGCCAATCCCTCTTTTACGCTACTGCTACTCTCTGTTCATCGTATATGCATAGTCACTTTAACCATATCTACATGTACATACTACCTCAATCAGACACTAACCGGTGTCTGTATGTAGCCTCGCTACTGTTATAGCCTGTCTTTTTACTGTTGTTTTTATTTCTTTACTTACCTATTGTTCACCAAATACTTGTTTTGCACAGACCTGTTACTAATCTCAGAAACCCTAGGCAACAGCAGAGACTATGGTCTGGGATAACATAGACCTGTCACTAATCTCAGCAAATAAATATCTTACTGTTTGTTTAGTAAATAATTGTTACATATCCAACAAATAAGGTGAATAAATCATTTTTCTATCGCAAGGTGCACACAGGTCGAGAGACAAATTTGATGTGACAGACAGTGACATTCAATACCACCTTACACACACTTGCCTGCGTCTAGTTGATATTGGGTGTAATCATTAGTGCAACAGTTACAAATGACAGTTTCTATTGGACAAATTCAGGTATGTTTTTCCCCCCCCCGTTTTTTGTTCCGTTTGCTTCTGTTTAAGAAATGTTTTTCAACAGAATCGTCAGAATGAACACACAACCTGATCACGCGTCAACACAGTTTCAGGAGCAGCCACGTTGTATTCCTTCTCGCATCTACGTTATACGCTCTCCTCCTTTCACCTTCATCCCTTCGCTTGTCAACTTCAATGCACAACACATCAGCTGCAAGTGACCAGGCGAAAAAACCCTTCCAAGCCAAACCGCTACATCTTTGCAAAATAGTGTGTTTTAATCAATTATTTGGTGACGTGATTATATTTAGTATAGTTTAATCTAAAAAGGATAACTTTTTAAATGTTTAAAAAAGTTTTTATGAAATTCACTGAGGAGGATGGTCCTCCCCTTCCTCTGAGGAGGAGCCTCCATTGGTCCAGGAAGTTGTGTGACCTGGTTGTCTTCCTCCCTCTGTGGTATATATATACAGTGGGGAGAACAAGTATTTGATACACTGCCGATTTTGCAGGTTTTCCTACTTACAAAGCATGTCGAGGTCTGTAATTTTTACCATAGGTACACTTCAACTGTGAGAGACGGAATCTAAAACAAAAATCCAGAAAATCACATTGTATGATTTTTAAGTAATTAATTTGCATTTTATTGCATGACATAAGTATTTGATACATCAGAAAAGCAGAACTTAATATTTGGTACAGAAACCTTTGTTTGCAATTACAGAGATCATACGTTTCCTGTAGTTCTTGACCAGGTTTGCACACACTGCAGCAGGGATTTTGGCCCACTCCTCCATACAGACTTTCTCCAGGTCCTTCAGGTTTCGGGGCTGTCGCTGGGCAATACGGACTTTCAGCTCCCTCCAAAGATTTTCTATTGGGTTCAGGTCTGGAGACTGGCTAGGCCACTCCAGGACCTTGAGATGCTTCTTACGGAGCCACTCCTTAGTTGCCCTGGCTGTGTGTTTCGGGTCGTTGTCATGCTGGAAGACCCAGCCACGACCCATCTTCAATGCTCTTACTGAGGGAAGGAGGTTGTTGGCCAAGATCTCGCGATACATGGCCCCATCCATCCTCCCCTCAATACGGTGCAGTCGTCCTGTCCCCTTTGCAGAAAAGCATCCCCAAAGAATGATGTTTCCACCGCCATGCTTCACGGTTGGGATGGTGTTCTTGGGGTTGTACTCATCCTTCTTCTTCCTCCAAACACGGCGAGTGGAGTTTAGACCAAAAAGCTCTATTTTTGTCTCATCAGACCACGTGACCTTCTCCCATTCCTCCTCTGGATCATCCAGATGGTCATTGGCAAACTTCAGACGGGCCTGGACATGCGCTGGCTTGATCAGGGGGACATTGCGTGCGCTGCAGGATTTTAATCCATGACGGCGTAGTGTGTTACTAATGGTTTTCTTTGAGACTGTGGTCCCAGCTCTCTTCAGGTCATTGACCAGGTCCTGCCGTGTAGTTCTGGGCTGATCCCTCACCTTCCTCATGATCATTGATGTCCCACGAGGTGAGATCTTGCATGGAGCCCCAGACCGAGGGTGATTGACCGTCATCTTGAACTTCTTCCATTTTCTAATAATTGCGCCAACAGTTGTTGCCTTCTCACCAAGCTGATTGCCTATTGTCCTGTAGCCCATCCCAGCCTTGTGCAGGTCTACAATTTTATCCCTGATGTCCTTACACAGCTCTCTGGTCTTGGCCATTGTGGAGAGGTTGGAGTCTGTTTGATTGAGTGTGTGGACAGGTGTCTTTTTATACAGGTAACGAGTTCAAACAGGTACAGTTAATACAGGTAATGAGTGGAGAACAGGAGGGCTTCTTAAAGAAAAACGAACAGGTCTGTGAGAGCCGGAATTCTTACTGGTTGGTAGGTGATCAAATACTTATGTCATGCAATAAAATGCAAATTAATTACTTAAAAATCATACAATGTGATTTTCGGGATTTTTGTTTTAGATTCCGTCTCTCACAGTTGAAGTGTACCTATGATAAAAATTACAGACCTCTACATGCTTTGTAAGTAGGAAAACCTGCAAAATCGGCAGTGTATCAAATACTTGTTCTCCCCACTGTATATGCCCTCCAGAGAGGCCTGGAACCAAGCAGTTTCATCTTCTGCTTCATCTGCTTGGGGACACAGTTCTACATCTGGCTGGTCGTCACGGAGACCAAGAACAAGACCTTCCTGGAGATCAGTCGGATGTTCGCTCACAAGGAACCAGGTAGAGCCAATCAAATCAGAGACAGGAGAGGTCACGGGAAGGTCACGGCCTTCTAAGGAGGTGGATTACGGCCATTTAACAAGGAGTCTGTTGGAGAGAAGAAAGGAGAAGAAAATAACAGACTCTTCTGTTTGAAAGGTGACAGAGTGGCCTGGAACCAGTTGATGTAATCTAGATTTATTCAATTAAATTGTGTTTAAAAAAATATATTTTTTTAATATATTTCTGTGATATCTGTCTTGAGTGTCTGTTCTGTAGTTCACTGGCTCTGTAGCCTGTCTAACGATACATGTCTGTTAAATTTAATAAAATAAACACAAGATGCTTCATATAGAACTTTATTAAAGAAAACAAAAGATACGAATACGATAGATGGCTGATGCTCTGAGCCCACACGGACATTCAGAGATCTTCTGCGATTCCCTTCCCTTTATACAATAAACATTGTTATACTGAACCTGTCACTCATGTCTCAAATAGATGAGTTATCCTTCATACTCAATAGTCAGTAGCAGTAAAGGATAGATTTGATATATTGACTGGACATCATTTATATTTTATTTCCGTTTCAACGCGTTTCGCTACGTTGTGCCCTACTGAACACCACCCAGGATGCTGTGCTGCAGTTGCAACCCCTCTCCCTCAGTGACACCTGTAGTCTGTCTCCAGCTGCACCCCTCCATAGAGACTCAGAGGTGTGACCCCCCAGCTGAGCACGTTCCCCCTGGGAGAGGTGGTGTCCTCACAGGACATCTGTTCCCGGATCTCAGCCGAGTTCAAAACGTAGTCCCACACGTTGACATCCGTTATCTGACCCACGAAGGCGTCCGTGTCAGAGATCCCCAGGAAGCCGTCCTGGTCCTTCCCCAGGATGAAGACCCCTGCTGGGCTGACTGTGTATCTCCTCCGGAGGTACTGCTCCTCCCCCACCACCCCGTTGATCCACAGCTCAGCACCCCCGGAGTGAGATGACCAGGTGACACAGTAGTTGACCCAGTCACGGGAGTGGAAGTTGTGGGGCAGGTTGACAAACTCGTTGCCGATCCACAGACCCACCTGGATGGATCACATGAAAAATAGAAATAAGTCTTAATGACTTCATCATCCCTCCATCCATCCATCCCTCCCTCCTCCCTCCCTCCCTCTTCCCTCCCTCCCTCCCACCCGCCCTCGCTTCATCATCCCTCCCTCCTCCCTGCCTCCCTCCC
>NC_092102.1:48530802-48650802 GCF_045679555.1 Salvelinus alpinus | reverse complement strand
GTTACAGGAGAGATAAACAGACAGGCAACATACTACAGGAGAGATAAACAGACTGGCAACATGGCCACAGGAGAGATAAACAGACTGGCAACATGGCTACAGGAGAGATAAACAGACTGGCACCATGGTTACAGGAGAGATAAACAGACTGGCAACATGGCTACAGGAGAGATAAACAGACTGGCACCATGGTTACAGGAGAGATAAACAGACTGGCAACATGGCTACAGGAGAGATAAACAGACTGGCACCATGGCTACAGGAGAGATAAACAGACTGGCAACATGGCTACAGGAGAGATAAACAGACTGGCAACATGGCTACAGGAGAGATAAACAGACTGGCAACATGGCTACAGGAGAGATAAACAGACTGGCAACATGACTACAGGAGAGATAAACAGACTGGCAACATGGCTACAGGAGAGAAAAATCCCCATCAAAATCCATCAGTTCAAAATTGAGATATCTGTTTTTTTGCATTGGATGCGTCTCAATCCACCGCATCTGTTTATGTAACACTTCCGCATCTGCAGTGAAAGGTGGCAGAGCTAGAGCGATGTTTGTCAGACTGTGAGACAACACGAAAACGCCTATAGCATCCAAACGGGTTGAACTATTATGACCGTGCTACGGGAAAGGGGAGACTCTCACAAACACGACCTGCTAACTTTCTTTGTTGTTACTTTTAAGGTTGGAACCAACATGCAGTACCTCCAGCAGGAAGAGAGGCAAGAATCATTCGCCCGCCAGCTCAGGGACAAGCTACACTATTCACAACCCTGTGTAATGTTTACTGTAATTACATTGCAGCGACTTTTTGAAACTTCATGTATTTTATATTGTTTTAAAAATGTCAAAGTAGAGTAAAATGTATTTGGTTAAAACATGTCTTTAAAGTTGTTAATACATTTGTGTTTACATCATTAAGCCTTTATGAATGTGTTATGAATGACCGAATGGTGTCTCACTTCAAACTAAGTACTACAGGACGCTACATAAAGTGTCAATAAATAGGTTATTAACTTACTGCTGATTCATGAAGGTTCTCTCATGATCCACAGGTTACTGTAGTGAGACGTATTTAAATGGGTTGATGGACCTGCAAAGCTTGTGTGTGTGTGTCAGAGCCAAGATGATTTGGAGTAGTCCAACCTGAGACGACCGCACCGGGTATTCCTCTTCTGTTCCCATGGAGACCAGGGCTTAATTACATCCTGTTACAATGGTGCCGACATTTTGTGGCTGATCTTTTCAGTGGGTGAATGTGTCAAAGACCTGACTGGACCCAACACCGCACGGTACGGCTCGTTAAATTGTGATGTCAAAGACTTGACTGGACCCAACACCGCACGGTACAGCTCGTTAAATTGTGATGTTAAAGACCTGACTGGACCCAACACCGCACGCTACGGCTCGTTAAATTGTGATGTTAAAGACCTGACTGGACCCAACACCGCACGGTACGGCTCGTTAAATTGTGATGTCAAAGACCTGACTGGACCCAACACCGCACGCTACGGCTCGTTAAATTGTGATGTTAAAGACCTGACTGGACCCAACACCGCACGGTACGACTCGTTAAATTGTGTTGTTAAAGACCTGACTGGACCCAACACGGTACGGCTCGTTAAATTGTGATGTTAAAGACCTGACTGGACCCAACACGGTACGGCTCGTTAAATTGTGATGTTAAAGACCTGACTGGACCCAACACCGCACGGTACGGCTCGTTAAATTGTGATGTCAAAGACCTGACTGGACCCAACACCGCACGCTACGGCTCGTTAAATTGTGATGTTAAAGACCTGACTGGACCCAACACGGTACGGCTCGTTAAATTGTGATGTTAAAGACCTGACTGGACCCAACACCGCACGGTACGGCTCGTTAAATTGTGATGTTAAAGACCTGACTGGACCCAACACCGCACGGTACGGCTCATTAAATTGTTTTGTGCGTGTTTGTGTACTGAGGAACATGTAACTTGGTTCCAGAAGAAAGACACTGTCAATTACCTTAGGTTGTTGGGGGGCTTTCATCAAGGTTAGTGTTTCTGTAGGTTGTTGGGGGGCTTTCATCAAGGTTAGTGTTTCTGTAGGTTGTTGGGGGCTTTCATCAAGGTTAGTGTTTCTTTAGGTTGTTGGGGGCTTTCATCAAGGTTAGTGTTTCTGTAGGTTGTTGGGGGCTTTCATCAAGGTTAGTGTTTCTGTAGGTTGGGGGCTTTCATCAAGGTTAGTGTTTCTGTAGGTTGGGGGCTTTCATCAAGGTTAGTGTTTCTGTAGGTTGTTGGGGGCTTTCATCAAGGTTAGTGTTTCTGTAGGTTGTTGGGGGCTTTCATCAAGGTTAGTGTTTCTGTAGGTTGTTGGGGGCTTTCATCAAGGTTAGTGTTTCTTTAGGTTGTTGGGGGCTTTCATCAAGGTTAGTGTTTCTGTAGGTTGGGGGCTTTCATCAAGGTTAGTGTTTCTGTAGGTTGGGGGCTTTCATCAAGGTTAGTGTTTCTGTAGGTTGGGGGCTTTCATCAAGGTTAGTGTTTCTGTAGGTTGGGGGCTTTCATCAAGGTTAGTGTTTCTGTAGGTTGGGGGCTTTCATCAAGGTTAGTGTTTCTGTAGGTTGTTGGCTTTCATCAAGGTTAGTGTTTCTGTAGGTTGGGGGCTTTCATCAAGGTTAGTGTTTCTGTAGGTTGGGGGCTTTCATCAAGGTTAGTGTTTCTTTACGTTGGGGGCTTTCATCAAGGTTAGTGTTTCTGTAGGTTGGGGGCTTTCATCAAGGTTAGTGTTTCTATACGTTGGGGGCTTTCATCAAGGTTAGTGTTTCTTTAGGTTGTTGGGGGCTTTCATCAAGGTGTTTCTGTAGGTTGGGGGGCTTTCATCAAGGTTAGTGTTTCTGTAAGTTGGGGGCTTTCATCAAGGTTAGTGTTTCTTTAGGTTGTTGGGGGCTTTCATCAAGGTTAGTGTTTCTGTAGGTTGGGGGCTTTCATCAAGGTTAGTGTTTCTTTAGGTTGGGGGCTTTCATCAAGGTTAGTGTTTCTTTAGGTTGTTGGGGGCTTTCATCAAGGTTAGTGTTTCTGTAGGTTGTTGGGGGTTTTCATCAAGGTTAGTGTTTCTGTAGGTTGGGGGCTTTCATCAAGGTTAGTGTTTCTACAGGTTGGGAGCTTTCATCAAGGTTAGTGTTTCTGTAGGTTGTTGGGGGCTTTCATCAAGGTTAGTGTTTCTGTAGGTTGGGGGGGCTTTCATCAAGGTTAGTGTTTCTGTAGGTTGGGGGCTTTCATCAAGGTTAGTGATTCTGTAGGTTGGGGGGCTTTCATCAAGGTGTTTCTATATGTAACGTCGTCTCCAGGTTATTGAACACACAGCACATATCAGCCTGGGATATCAACCATTCAGAATTGGTCTTAGTGGGACTGACTATAGAATTATATCGGGGTGACCTCAATGAGTGAAGTATTTGTCATCAGGCTATGTCCTTTGCTAGCAAAAAACAGTCCCCCTGGTCGTCACTAGTTAACACAGCCACAAAGTCATAATTCTAGCCAAACCCCACCCATTCTATTTGCACAATTGATCTTATTTAAAATGTGATTTTAAAACAAACCCTAACTAATGAACACGTTTGAGGAGTTGGTCCACCAAAACTTCAGCGCATTTGGGCCGAAGTGTCTGGGAATGAGAGTAGATGTCATGTGACTAACATGACTTCCCTTTACAACATGTCACCCTTTATAAAGCACATGTTTACAGTTGAAATCGGAAGTTTACATACACTTAGGTTGGAGTCATTAAAACTCATTTTTCAACCACTCCACACATTTCTTGTTAACAAACTATAGTTTTGGCAAGTCGGTTAGGACATCTGCTTTGTGTCATTTTTCCAAAAATTGTTTACAGACAGATTATTTCACTTATAATTCACTGTATCACCATTCCAGTGGGTCAGAAGTTTACATACACTAAGTTGACTGTGCCTTTAAACAGCTTGGAAAATTCCAGAAAATGATGTCATGGCTTTAGAAGCTTCTGTTAGGCTAATTGACATCACTTGAGTCAATTGGAAGTGTACCTGTGGATGTATTTCAAGGCCTACCTTCAAACCCAGTGCCTCTTTGCTTGACATCATGGGAAAATCAAAAGAAATCAGCCAAGACCTCAGAAAAAAAATTGTAGACCTCCACAAGTCTGGTTCATCCTTGGGAGCAATTTCCAAACGCCTGAAGGTACCACATTCATCTGTACAAACAATAGTACGCAAGTATAAACACCATGGGACCACGCAGCCATCACACCGCTCAGGAAGGAGACGCGTTCTGTCTCCTAGAGATGAACGTACTTTGCTGCGAAAAGTGCAAATCAATCCCAGAACAACAGCAAAGGACCCTGTGAAGATGCTGGAGGAAACCGGTACAAAAGTATCTATATCCACAGTAAAACAAGTCCTATATCGACATAACCTGAAAGGCCGCTCAGCAAGGAAGAAGCCACTGCTCCAAAACCGCCTGTCATGACTTCCGCCGAAGTCGGCTCCTCTCCTTGTTCGGGCGGCGTTCGGCGGTCAACGTCACTGGCTTTCTAGCCATCGCCGCTCCATTTTTCATGTATCCATTTGTTTTGTCTTGTTCCCTGCACACCTGGTTTTCGTTCCCCAATCAATCTACATGTATTTATTCCTCTGTTCCCCCTCATGTCTTTGTGTAAGATTGTTTGTGTTACGTGTTTATTGTTGACGCGCCAGACTGGTTTGTTTTTTCCGTGGTCATTTTTCACGAAGATGTTTATTGCTAAACATAATTCTTGTGACTTTTTTGCGCATTTTGCACTTTTGCCTCAATAAAGTGTGCGCCTGTTCACAAATCTCTGCTCTCCTGCACCTGACTTCCCTACCAGTACGCACACACCTGACACCGCCATAAAAAAGCCAGACTACGGTTTGCAACTGCTCATGGGGACAAAGATCAAATCTTTGGGGAGAAATATCCTCTGGTCTGATGAAACAAAAATAGAACTGTTTGGCCATAATGACCATCATTATGTTTGGAGGAAAAAGGGGGAGGCTTGCAAGCTGAAGAACACCATCCCAACCGGGAAGCAGCATCATGTTGTGGGGGTGCTTTTCTGCAGGAGGGACTGGTGCACTTCACAAAATAGATGGCATCATGAGAGAGGAAAATTATGTGGATATATTGAAGTAACATCTCAAGACATCAGTCAGGAAGTCGCAAATGGGTCTTGCAAATGAACAATGACCCCAAACATACTTTCAAAGTTGAGGCAAAATGGCTTAAGGACAACAAAGTCAAGGTATTGGAGTGGCCATCACAAAGCCCTGACCTCAATCCCATAGAAAATTTGTGGGCAGAACTGAAAAAGCGTGTGCGAGCAAGAAGGCCTTTAAACCTGACTCAGTTACACCAGCTCTGTCAGGAGGAATGGGCCAAAATTCACCCAACTTATTGTGGGAAGCTTGTGGATGGCTACCTTAAATGTTTGACCCAAGTTAAACAATAAAGAGGCAATGCTACCAAATACTAACTGAGTGTATGTAAACTTCTGACCCACTGGGAATGTGATGAAAGAAATAAAAGCGTGGGATATGTCACATTTGACATTGATGATTATGTCACACAGTTATGCGACATTTACGACATACGGTTATAGATGCTCTGTAATATATTTATGTAGTGCTTATGAATTCATTATGAAGGCTTTATGAAGCCTTTATTAGCGGAACGCCATTTAAAGCGGGACCTAAATAATAATAAGAAGAAGAAGATGGAGAACCAGATCTCACCTCGAAGAAGAAGGCTAGAACTGCCAGTCCGTCAGGCTTGTCGCTGGCCTCTTGAAAGCTCTTGTACTTATCAGAGTTATAATGGACAACGTGGAGCTGCAATACAGAGGACAAAGAAAACAAATACATTGTTCACAGGGACGAACTGGGACCAGAAATCTGCCCAGACATTTCTAACACACAGGCCCATTTTTCTTGGTTCTCGAGGCCCACATCATTAGCCAAATAATGATAATTTTGCACAAAACCCCCAGTTTAGACAGGCCTACTAGGCTACAAATTAGTCAGCCCATCTGGCACATGTCCTAATTGACCTATGACCTCATTGTTTATCAGAATTGTCAGTTGCAAGTTGCTCCAATTGACGAACCTGTTGGAAGGGAACCCACCATATACAATGTTTATGCAGCAATAATTCAGTTTGTGAAAATCCGAGTGACTAAAACGAACCTGTACTTTATCCATACAACAACTCAAGAAGATCCACTTGTCATGGCTAGAGGGTGAGGGAAGCAGCCCAAGACCGGCAACGTTCGACAACTTTAGTACAGGCCCTATGTTCCTCTAGGAACCAAGAGGATAACTTTAGTACAGGCCCTATGATCCTCCAGGAACCAAGAGGATAACTTTAGTACAGGCCCTATGATCCTCCAGGAACCAAGAGGATAACTTTAGTACAGGCCCTATGATCCTCCAGGAACCAAGAGGATAACTTTAGTACAAGCCCTATGATCCTCCAGGAACCAAGAGGATAACTTTAGTACAGGCCCTATGATCCTCCAGGAACCAAGAGGATAACTTTAGTACAGGCCCTATGATCCTCCAGGAACCAAGAGGATAACTTTAGTACAGGCCCTATGATCCTCCAGGAACCAAGAGGATAACTTTAGTACAGGCCCTATGATCCTCTAGGAACATCAAAACCAAATAAATTACTCCTTGAATAGAAGAGCACTGTCGAGGTAGCTGCAGCCTGGTCCCAGATCAGTACTACTGAGATGCACTGTTGAGGTAGCTGCAGCCTGGTCCCAGATCAGTACTACTGAGATGCACTGTTGAGGTAGCTGCAGCCTGGTCCCAGATCAGTATTACTGAGATGCACTGTTGAGGTAGCTGCAGCCTGGTCCCAGATCAGTATTACTGAGATGCACTGTTGAGGTAGCTGCAGCCTGGTCCCAGATCAGTACTACTGAGATGCACTGTTGAGGTAGCTGCAGCCTGGTCCCAGATCAGTACTACTGAGATGCACTGTTGAGGTAGCTGCAGCCTGGTCCCAGATCAGTATTAATGAGATGCACTGTTGAGGTAGCTGCAGCCTGGTCCCAGATCAGTATTAATGAGATGCACTGTTGAGGTAGCTGCAGCCTGGTCCCAGATCAGTATTACTGAGATGCACTGTTGAGGTAGCTGTAGCCTGGTCCCAGATCAGTACTACTGAGATGCACTGTCGAGGTAGCTGCAGCCTGGTCCCAGATCAGTACTACTGAGATGCACTGTTGAGGTAGCTGCAGCCTGGTCCCAGATCAGTATTACTGAGATGCACTGTTGAGGTAGCTGTAGCCTGGTCCCAGATCAGTATTAATGAGATGCACTGTTGAGGTAGCTGTAGCCTGGTCCCAGATCAGTACTACTGAGATGCACTGTTGAGGTAGCTGTAACCTGGTCCCAGATCAGTATTACTGAGATGCACTGTTGAGGTAGCTGTAGCCTGGTCCCAGATCAGTATTAATGAGATGCACTGTTGAGGTAGCTGTAGCCTGGTCCCAGATCAGTACTACTGAGATGCACTGTTGAGGTAGCTGTAACCTGGTCCCAGATCAGTATTACTGAGATGCACTGTTGAGGTAGTGTAGCCTGGTCCCAGATCAGTATTACTGAGATGCACTGTTGAGGTAGCTGCAGCCTGGTCCCAGATCAGTACTACTGAGATGCACTGTTGAGGTAGCTGCAGCCTGGTCCCAGATCAGTACTACTGAGATGCACTGTTGAGGTAGCTGCAGCCTGGTCCCAGATCAGTACTACTGAGATGCACTGTTGAGGTAGCTGCAGCCTGGTCCCAGATCAGTATTACTGAGATGCACTGTTGAGGTAGCTGCAGCCTGGTCCCAGATCAGTATTACTGAGATGAACTGTTGAGGTAGCGGTCAGTATTACTGGTCCCAGATCTGGTAATGCTATCAGGTCAACTCCTTGTGATGTGGCAAGGAGTGGCAAAGAGTGTCATGATGGCAGAAACACTGCTGTTGAGGCCCAATATGGTCAAGTCAAGCCCACCTCTATTTGTTTCACTGTTTTACACCCTTCAGAAACAGTATATTAGTCTTGGGGGGGTATCTCTAGCACTAGCCCACCTCTGCCATGTATCTGATGCCGTCCAGGGTGTGCTCTGCCCCGCTCTCCTCCAGGTCCCAGCCGCCCCAGTGGAGGTGCATCTGGACGGCCGTGTAATGCCCGGGGAGACCCTTGGTGATCACCATGCTGGGAGGGAGGACGATTTCAACTGGCCACAACACAAGAAGACATTTTTTAATCATTATGACATAAGCCATTCAGCAGACGCTTTTATCCAAAGCAAGTCATGCGTGCATACATGCGGGTGGCCTCAGCGGGAATCAAACCCACATTTCTTGCCTTTTGCAAGTGCCTTGCTCTACCTGCTGAGTCACACAGGACCATATTTTGAGTAGTCTCGTTGTTAAAGGAAGCAATCCTAACTTAATTTAGATACATTTGTTAAAGATGTTATTGTTGCCATCATTTTTTTTCTCAAAACGTATAGACTGTTCATTCAATATAATAAAACAGTATAGACTAATACTGGGAATATGACGTTTTTTTTGTGTAAAAAAAAAAAAATTCAGACATCATCCCACAACTTTTTTTTTTTTACCTGAGTGTCCGTTGTTTTTCATGAGGAAGTTACCCTTCTGAGCGTCATATCCGGTGAGCTCTAGGTGTATCATGTGGGGGTTGTGTCGCACGTTCTGCCTCTGGATGTCAATGGGGGACTGTTTTCGGCCACCGCACGCAGGATAGTTCTCCGCCCAGTGCACTTGGTCCAGGGCCCCTTCTGACGTCGGGAGAAACGGAATGGCGCGGGTGGATTAGAACGGACGATGATAAAGAAGGCAACAATGTAAACTTGGCCACACTATTTTCATTGGCTGCCCACGCGTCCAACTACAGTCCAAGCAGACAGTTGGGGAAGAGAAGGGGGGGGGGGGGTGGCAAAAGTACCCTGACTGATATTGTATAAAGTCCTACTGTTCTCCCTGTAGGCATACCTTCACAACACCTTGGTGTAATCAGAAAACCTATAAAAAAAAAACAAATATCTGACCGGTGGTTTGTAAGAGAGGTGGTACAGTGTACTCTGCATCATGAACCAAATGACAGGTTGAAGGGCACAGACGTTACACAATACGATAATGACCTACCTATCTTCCATAGCTATAATCACATACAGTGCCTGATCATCATGTTCGCGTTCCTGTTTGTCATCACGATGACTGATTTAAACAGCAATAACACATTGCAAAAACCTTCAGTCACTGTTATTATATTCTCAAACTCTCTATCTCTTCATCATTCTTCAGAGTTAGAGTTCATTATCTTTAATAAATTAATAATGAATTGAAATGATGAACATTTGTTTTAATGAGTTTAAGACTTTTGGGGGTCTTTCTAGGGATTTGGAGTCCAAAAAAAACTACAGATAACTAGGGAATAGGTCATAAATGAATAAATACGTACCTGTATATGTCCAATGTATTCCATCTATCCCGGCAGAGGCAACGCTTACCAACATCAACTGAACCAAAAGACTGAAACACTCCATTTCAATGGAAATCCTCTTGACACAAAAAACCTCTCTCTCTCTCTCTCTCACTGACTGCGACTGAAAGGAGGTATTGAAACTTCTGTGAATCCAACGCCCCCGGGGCCAACTGCTCCCCGCTGCTCAGTCACAGACAGGGTTGGGTGGGTTACTTTCTAATTGTAATCCGTTACTAGTTACCTGTCCAAAACCGCAATCAGTAGCGTAACTTTTCGATGACCCAAACTAAGCAATGTAATCTGATTACTTTTGGATTACTTTACCCTTAAGAGGCATGAGAAGAAGACAAAAAAGGATCCATCAAACTCATTAGGTGTGTCATCAAAGTGGTCTCTGATTGGTGGTCATCATTTGGTATGTCATCATAGTGGTCTCTGATTGGTGGTCATCATGTGGTGTGTCATCAAAGTGGTCTCTGATTGGTGGTCATCATTTGTTGTGTCATCATAGTGGTCTCTGATTGGTGCTCAGACTCAGGTAGAGTAAACTTCAATTTGGACCTTTGTTCAATTCTGAATTGAACGTCATTGAGAATAAAACAAAATGTTGTCAACATCCTTTCTGAAAAGTAATCCAAGAAGTAATCTAGTTTTTCAAATTGTATCTCTGGTTGACTATTGCTAATTCAGCTTTTACCAAATGTTTCACACATGAAATGGCAATGGCACACTGTGTCACGCCCTGACCTGATCACCGGACGTGCTACCTGTCCCAGACCTGCTGTTTTCAACTCTCTAGAGAAGGCAGGAGCGGTAGAGATACTGTCACGCCCTGACCTTAGAGAGCCTTTTTATGTCTCTGTTTGGTTTGGTCACGGTGTGATTTGGGGTGGGCATTCTATGTTTTGTTTTCTATGTTTCTTTATTTCTATGTTTTGGCCTGGTATGGTTCTCAATCAGGGACAGCTGTCTATCGTTGTCTCTGATTGGGAATCATACTTAGGTAGCCCTTTTCCCCTTTCAGTGTGGGTAGTTAACTTTGTTATTGGCACTAATGCCCTGTAAGCTTCACGGTTGTTTTTCATTTGTTGTTTTGTTGGCGACATTATTAAATAAAGGAATATGTACGCTCACCACGCTGCACTTTGGTCTTCCTTCAACGACGGCCATGACACACTGCCCCAATTGTGGCTCATTGTATACACATATTAACATATACATTTTTGGTTTTGAGGTGTGAGAGTTCTATGGACTGAAATGTTATGGTCTGGACTTTCTACTTTAACTGCTCTCTCTCTCTCTCTCTCTCTCTCTCTCTATTATTGTTGTAAATTCTATACGGTGTACATAATATTGTTAAGTTTAGCTTAAAGCTAGAATCCTTCATTGAAACAAAATAACAAAATAAACTCCACACCCTTGTTTTTGCTAAAAAAGCTAAGGCATGGGGCTGGAGAAATGTAACTACTCTCAAATTCACAGACAGCGCAAGGACTGACCATCCATGATATCAACACTATAGTTTGAACCATGTTTTCAGGCTATACATTATTTGTTTACGTTTACATTGTTTACAAACATCGGAGTAAAACAAGCTTCTATGTTGGGTTCTCATGGTGTGTGACAGTGGAACTAAGCTCACAAAGCATTTTTAAGTTATATTCTTCAACAATCAAATGGGTAGATGTCGTTAATTTCTAAGTCCAAAATGGATGGAGTGACTAAGGATTCTAGCTTTAAACTGAGGATTAATTTGGAATGGGCCACGATCATCATACCCAAGGGAATATTGTCCAAGCACATCTTGTTCTTGTTAACATTTGTACATAATCTAAACAGACTAGTTCATTTATTTAGTCTACTTTATTGACTAAGTGTTGAGATAATATTGTTGACACATTTTACGTTTGTATTTGTTAGAGATCCCACATTAGTTCCTGTCAAGGCAGCAGCTACTCTTCCTGGGGTTTATTATGGATCCCCATTAGTTCCTGTCAAGGCAGCAGCTACTCTTCCTGGGGTTTATTATGGATCCCCATTAGTTCCTGCCAAGGCAGCAGCTACTCTTCCTGGGGTTTATTATGGATCCCCATTTTGTTCCTGTCAAGGCAGCAGCTTCTCTTCCTGGGGTTTATTATGGATCCCCATTACTTCCTGCCAAGGCAGCAGCTACTCTACCTGGGGTCCAAACATAAAGCACATTTCACATAAAACAATACATCATATAACATTACTACGCCACTACATATCTACAATGGAGCTGGTTAGCTATAGCTCAGTGAGTTGTTTACATGGAGCTGGTTAGCTATAGCTCAGTGAGTTGTTTACATGGAGCTGGTTAGCTATAGCTCAGTGAGTTGTTTACATGGAGCTGGTTAGCTATAGCTCAGTGAGTTGTTACATGGAGCTGGTTAGCTATAGCTCAGTGAGTTGTTTACATGGAGCTGGTTAGCTATAGCTCAGTGAGTTGTTTACATGGAGCTGGTTAGCTATAGCTCAGTGAGTTGTTTACATGGAGCTGGTTAGCTATAGCTCAGTGAGTTGTTTACATGGAGCTGGTTAGCTATAGCTCAGTGAGTTGTTACATGGAGCTGGTTAGCTATAGCTCAGTGAGTTGTTTACATGGAGCTGGTTAGCTATAGCTCAGTGAGTTGTTTACATGGAGCTGGTTAGCTATAGCTCAGTGAGTTGTTTACATGGAGCTGGTTAGCTATAGCTCAGTGAGTTGTTTACATGGAGCTGGTTAGCTATAGCTCAGTGAGTTGTTTACATGGAGCTGGTTAGCTATAGCTCAGTGAGTTGTTACATGGAGCTGGTTAGCTATAGCTCAGTGAGTTGTTTACATGGAGCTGGTTAGCTATAGCTCAGTGAGTTGTTTACATGGAGCTGGTTAGCTATAGCTCAGTGAGTTGTTTACATGGAGCTGGTTAGCTATAGCTCAGTGAGTTGTTTACATGAATGATGGAAAGACAAGTGTAGGGCACGAGATACAACTGATTTTGGGGTGGGGAGAGAGCAAGAGAAGGTGGAGGAGGAGGCTTGGCTTGACACGCTGGGCATCTTGTGATGACATATATTATCTGAATTAGGCCCACAGAATTATACCTACGGAGGAGTTGCTTCTATAAAATAACTTTGAATGTCTTTGAACTTCAGAGTTGGTTTAACATTGGACCAGAGCTAGCTAGCTAACAAGCGTGTGAATACAGAGCGGAACCAGAATTAAAAACATGTCTTACCTGTTTCTATTTAATAAATCCAATGTGAAATGTGATAACTATAGTATCCCTAACTAGTATTGAAAAAGTGAATCCATTCTTCTCTAATTAAAAATCTCTCTCACTATCTTCTGAATCACGCTTATAACATCAGTAGGCTGCAGTAGACTATGCTTCGGAGGGGAGGGGGCAGGTAGTCTACATGCACACACTGGCAAAGATTTCCAGCTGACAGGCCGACACTGGAAGAAGTTTCTGATTGACATAGGGAGGGTTTAGCATAGGCGTTTTGTTGTGTTTTTTTGTGGGACTGAAAATAAAATGCCAGGAAAATAAAATAACGTTACTGGTTCCCATGCTTTTAAAATAAGGGTTCTGTTCCAGTACAGTATGGATCATTTTCGTTCTTGGTTCTGATTCAGTTCTTTGAAAAATGTCTTCCTTTTCTGGTTTTCAGTTCTGTTCCCTGAACTGGTTCCAACCCCTGGTCATCACATTCGATTTTTTGGTTGTTGAAATGACTTGAAAACAACATTGATTGAGCCAGTCTTTTGCCCAGTGGGAAATGAGTTTGTCAAATTATGAATAGATTATTTTAAAATGCATTCTCAGTTTCTTATTGAATTATTGCTGCTTAAATGGTGTACAATTGCATTCGAGCTGTAAACCTTGTACACAATAATATTTTATTCACATTAAAGCCAGTCCTGTTCATATTCTTCAACCAACAAGCACAGGCAAAACACAGCTATTATGGATTAGGATCATAATACACGTATGAGGTTCTAGTGTTACGTAAGGGAAAACTACAGTGCTACTCGAATATATAATTTGCACAGAATGTTGGCACTCCCCACTGGCCATATATTGTAGTCCAGCTCTATGGTCTAATTAGCATCTACACAATGCTATCTACACGACAGAGGTGTTCCAGAGGAACTATCTACACGACAGAGGTGTTCCAGAGGACCTATCTACACGACAGAGGTATTCTAGAGGAACTATCTACACGACAGAGGTGTTCTAGAGGAACTATCTAGACGACAGAGGTGTTCTAGAGGGACGATCTACACGACAGAGGTGTTCTAGAGGACCTATCTACACGACAGAGGTGTTCTAGAGGAACTATCTACACTACAGAGGTGTTCTAGAGGAACTATCTACACTACAGAGGTGTTCTAGAGGACCTATATACACGACAGAGGTGTTCCAGAGGACCTATCTACACGACAGAGGTGTTCCAGAGGAACTATCTACATGACAGAGGTGTTCTAGAGGAACTATCTACACGACAGAGGTGTTCCAGAGGAACTATCTACACGACAGAGGTGTTCTAGAGGAACTATCTACACGACAGAGGTGTTCCAGAGGAACTATCTACACGACAGAGGTGTTCCAGAAGAACTATCTACACAACAGAGGTGTTCCAGAGGAACTATCTACACGACAGAGGTGTTCTAGAGGAACTATCTACATGACAGAGGTGTTCCAGAGGACCTATCTACACAACAGAGGTGTTCTAGAGGAACTATCTACACGACAGAGGTGTTCTAGAGGAACTATCTAAACGACAGAGGTGTTCTAGAGGAACTATCTACACTACAGTGGTGTTCTAGAGGTACTATCTACACGACAGAGGTGTTCCAGAAGACCTATCTACACAACAGAGGTGTTCTAGAGGAACGATCTACACGACAGAGGTGTTCTAGAGGAACTATCTACACGACAGAGGTGTTCGAGAGGAACTATCTACACTACAGAGGTGTTCTAGAGGACCTATCTACATGACAGAGGTGTTCTAGAGGAACGATCTACACGACAGAGGTGTTCTAGAGGAACTATCTACACGACAGAGGTGTTCTAGAGGACCTATCTACACTACAGAGGTGTTCTAGAGGACCTATTTACACGACAGAGGTGTTCCAGAGGAACTATCTACACGACAGAGGTGTTCCAGAGGAACTATCTACACGACAGAGGTGTTCTAGAGGAACTATCTACACGACAGAGGTGTTCCAGAGGAACTATCTACACAACAGAGGTGTTCTAGAGGAACTATCTACACGACAGAGGTGTTCCAGAGGAACTATCTACACGACAGAGGTGTTCCAGAGGAACTATCTACACGACAGAGGTGTTCCAGAGGAACTATCTACACAACAGAGGTGTTCTAGAGGAACTATGTACACGACAGAGGTGTTCCAGAGGAACTATCTACACGACAGAGGTGTTCCAGAGGAACTATCTACACGACAGAGGTGTTCTAGAGGAACTATCTACACGACAGAGATGTTCCAGAGGAACTATCTACACGACAGAGGTTTTCTTGAGGACTATCTACACGACAGAGGTTTTCTTGAGGACTATCTACACGACAGAGGTGTTCCATAGGAACTGTCTACACGACAGAGGTGTTCCAGAGGGCCTATCTACACGACAGAGGTGTTCCATAGGAACTGTCTACACGACAGAGGTGTTCCAGAGGAACTATCTACACGACAGAGGTGTTCTAGAGGAACTATCTACACGACAGAGGTGTTCCATAGGAACTGTCTACACGACAGAGGTGTTCCAGAGGAACTATCTACACGACAGAGGTGTTCCATAGGAACTGTCTACACAACAGAGGTGTTCCAGAGGAACTATCTACACGACAGAGGTGTTCTAGAGGAACTATCTACATGACAGAGGTGTTCCAGAGGACCTATCTACACAACAGAGGTGTTCTAGAGGAACTATCTACACGACAGAGGTGTTCTAGAGGAACTATCTAAACGACAGAGGTGTTCTAGAGGAACTATCTACACTACAGTGGTGTTCTAGAGGTATTATCTACACGACAGAGGTGTTCCAGAAGACCTATCTACACAACAGAGGTGTTCTAGAGGAACGATCTACACGACAGAGGTGTTCTAGAGGAACTATCTACACGACAGAGGTGTTCGAGAGGAACTATCTACACTACAGAGGTGTTCTAGAGGACCTATCTACATGACAGAGGTGTTCTAGAGGAACGATCTACACGACAGAGGTGTTCTAGAGGAACTATCTACACGACAGAGGTGTTCTAGAGGACCTATCTACACTACAGAGGTGTTCTAGAGGACCTATTTACACGACAGAGGTGTTCCAGAGGAACTATCTACACGACAGAGGTGTTCCAGAGGAACTATCTACACGACAGAGGTGTTCCAGAGGAACTATCTACACAACAGAGGTGTTCTAGAGGAACTATGTACACGACAGAGGTGTTCCAGAGGAACTATCTACACGACAGAGGTGTTCCAGAGGAACTATCTACACGACAGAGGTGTTCTAGAGGACCTATCTACACGACAGAGATGTTCCAGAGGAACTATCTACACGACAGAGGTTTTCTTGAGGACTATCTACACGACAGAGGTTTTCTTGAGGACTATCTACACGACAGAGGTGTTCCATAGGAACTGTCTACACGACAGAGGTGTTCCAGAGGGCCTATCTACACGACAGAGGTGTTCCATAGGAACTGTCTACACGACAGAGGTGTTCCAGAGGAACTATCTACACGACAGAGGTGTTCTAGAGGAACTATCTACACGACAGAGGTGTTCCATAGGAACTGTCTACACGACAGAGGTGTTCCAGAGGAACTATCTACACGACAGAGGTGTTCTAGAGGACCTATCTACACGACAGAGGTGTTCCAGAGGAACTATCTACACGACAGAGGTGTTCTAGAGGAACTATCTACACGACAGAGGTGTTCTAGAGGAACTATCTACACGACAGAGGTGTTCCAGAGGACCTATCTACACAACAGAGGTGTTCTAGAGGAACTATCTACACGACAGAGGTGTTCCAGAGGAACTATCTACACGACAGAGGTGTTCTAGAGGACCTATCTACACTACAGTCGTGTTCTAGAGGACCTATCTACACGACAGAGGTGTTCCAGAGGACCTATCTACACAACAGAGGTGTTCTAGAGGTACTATCTACACGACAGAGGTGTTCTAGAGGAACGATCTACACGACAGAGGTGTTCCAGAGGACCTATCTACACTACAGAGGTGTTCTAGAGGAACTATCTACACGACAGAGGTGTTCTAGAGGAACTATCTACACGACAGAGGTGTTCTAGAGGAACTATCTACACGACAGAGTTGTTCTAGAGGAACTATCTACACTACAGTGGTGTTCTAGAGGAACTATCTACACTACAGAGGTGTTCCAGAGGAACTATCTACACTACAGAGGTGTTCTAGAGGAACTATCTACACGACAGAGGTGTTCCAGAGGAACTATCTACACAACAGAGGTGTTCTAGAGGAACTATGTACACGACAGAGGTGTTCCAGAGGAACTATCTACACGACAGAGGTGTTCCAGAGGAACTATCTACACGACAGAGGTGTTCTAGAGGAACTATCTACACGACAGAGATGTTCCAGAGGAACTATCTACACGACAGAGGTTTTCTTGAGGACTATCTACACGACAGAGGTTTTCTTGAGGACTATCTACACGACAGAGGTGTTCCATAGGAACTGTCTACACGACAGAGGTGTTCCAGAGGGCCTATCTACACGACAGAGGTGTTCCATAGGAACTGTCTACACGACAGAGGTGTTCCAGAGGAACTATCTACACGACAGAGGTGTTCTAGAGGAACTATCTACACGACAGAGGTGTTCCAGAGGACCTATCTACACAACAGAGGTGTTCTAGAGGAACTATCTACACGACAGAGGTTTTCTTGAGGACTATCTACACGACAGAGGTTTTCTTGAGGACTATCTACACGACAGAGGTGTTCCATAGGAACTGTCTACACGACAGAGGTGTTCCAGAGGGCCTATCTACACGACAGAGGTGTTCCATAGGAACTGTCTACACGACAGAGGTGTTCTAGAGGACCTATCTACACGACAGAGGTGTTCCATAGGAACTATCTACACGACAGAGGTGTTCCAGAGGAACTATCTACACGACAGAGGTGTTCTAGAGGAACTATCTACACGACAGAGGTGTTCCATAGGAACGATCTACACGACAGAGGTGTTCCATAGGAACTGTCTACACGACAGAGGTGTTCCAGAGGACCTATCTACACGACAGAGGTGTTCTAGAGGAACTATCTACACGACAGAGGTGTTCCATAGGAACTATCTACACGACAGAGGTGTTCCAGAGGAACGATCTACACGACAGAGGTGTTCCATAGGAACTGTCTACACGACAGAGGTGTTCCAGAGGAACTATCTACACGACAGAGGTGTTCCAGAGGAACGATCTACACGACAGAGGTGTTCCATAGGAACTGTCTACACGACAGAGGTGTTCCAGAGGAACTATCTACACGACAGAGGTGTTCCAGAGGACCTATCTACACGACAGAGGTGTTCCAGAGGACCGATCTACACGACAGAGGTGTTCTAGAGGTACTATCTACACGACAGAGGTGTTCTAGAGGAACGATCTACACGACAGAGGTGTTCTAGAGGAACTATCTACACGACAGAGGTGTTCCATAGGAACTGTCTACACGACAGAGGTGTTCCAGAGGAACTATCTACACGACAGAGGTGTTCCAGAGGACCTATCTACACAACAGAGGTGTTCTAGAGGAACTATCTACACGACAGAGGTGTTCCAGAGGAACTATCTACACGACAGAGGTGTTCTAGAGGACCTATCTACACTACAGTCGTGTTCTAGAGGACCTATCTACACGACAGAGGTGTTCCAGAGGACCTATCTACACAACAGAGGTGTTCTAGAGGTACTATCTACACGACAGAGGTGTTCTAGAGGAACGATCTACACGACAGAGGTGTTCCAGAGGACCTATCTACACTACAGAGGTGTTCTAGAGGAACTATCTACACGACAGAGGTGTTCTAGAGGAACTATCTACACGACAGAGGTGTTCTAGAGGAACTATCTACACGACAGAGTTGTTCTAGAGGAACTATCTACACTACAGTGGTGTTCTAGAGGAACTATCTACACTACAGAGGTGTTCCAGAGGAACTATCTACACTACAGAGGTGTTCTAGAGGAACTATCTACACGACAGAGGTGTTCCAGAGCAAAGAGGCAGACAGTGTGCACACCAGTCTTGTCCTGAAGATGGAGCCGTCTACCAACTAAGGGCCGTCTAGGAAGTTGACGTACATAAACCACTGAACTATCATGCTTGAATCGAAGATGTCACTTTTACCTACAAGCACAATGCAGCTTGACATTGACCACGGGAGTTGGCAAGACAACACAAACAGATCCGGAACCAGGCTATTACCATCCCCAATGCATCTCTAATTAGTGTGTGGGTGAAAACATCATTCACTGAATCATCATATCATCACACTCCATATGTTACAAGTGTCATATTCCAATCCTTTTTTTTTTCTTTTTTTTTTTTTTACTTCAGAAGCCTAACACATTCTACCTGATTGGTTGAAAGAGCCATCACCAAAACTGTAATGAACAGTCTGTATTGTGAGTAAATGGCCTTGCATTAAAACGGTGCTAGGTCTCAAATGACACCCTATCTCCTTTATAGTGCACCCTATCTTCTTTTAAAAATAGTACACTACATAGGGAATAGGGTGCCATAGGGCTCTGGTCTAAAGTAGTGCACTACATAGGGAATAGGGTGCCATAGGGCTCTGGTCTAAAGTAGTGCACCACATAGGGAATAGGGTGCCATAGGGCTCTGGTCTAAAGTAGTGCACTACATAGGGAATAGGGTGCCATAGGGCTCTGGTCTAAAGTAGTGCACTACATAGGGAATAGGGTGCCATTTGGGATAGAGACGTGGTCTGTAAATGCCTGTAGTTCAGGCACCATTTGGCATGACAGACCCCATCAACCAGAAGACAGAATCACTAGTGTTTTAGAGGGTACCGAAACAGGACTTAATGAGTTTTAAGAGGTTTATGAAAACCCTTCCTCTCGAACATGAAGTCAGGACTCAGTGAGAGGTATAGAGAAACACTGTGGTGGTCAGAGGGATCAGAGGCTTCATATGGACGGACAGTTATTCTGGCCAGGCATGGGAACTTTAGCTAAGTCAGGACTGTACAGACTCTGGTAGGTCAGAGCCTACAGGTCAGGGGTCATGTGTGGATTGACTGACCCAGAGGCTCAGGTTTAATGGACGGAGGACCTTAAAGCAAGGTGACATCTTGAATAAATCAATAAATACTACATACTACAATAGGTTCCAGTCACAAGTTAATGAATTAGGTGGACAGAGAGCCAACGACAGAGAAGAGAGGAGAGAAAAACCACATACTGTCCTTAAAAGGGGGATTCTAGAAGCTTTCGTATCATTTCAGCCAGTCGCTTTGAAAGTACTGGCTCACGAGCCAAAACGGGTCCCCGCAGCAATTGCGGCCTGGATCTGGGATCCAGGCTAGGCTAGGGTCTATCCTCAGGGCCTTTGTTGTTTCTATAAAAACTCCTATGGTCATCGTTACATTATAGGAGTTGGCAAGACAGCACAAACAGATCTGGGATCCAGGCTAGGCTAGGGTCTATCCTCAAGGCCTTTGTTGTTTCTATAAAAACTCCTATGGTCATCGTTACATTCTAGGAGTTGGCAAGACAGCACAAACAGATCTGGGATCCAGGCTAGGCTAGGGTCTATCCTCAGGGCCTTTGTTGTTTCTATAAAAACTCCTATGGTCAACGTTACATTATAGGAGTTGGCAAGACAGCACAAACAGATCTGGGATCCAGGCTAGGCTAGGGTCTATCCTCAAGGCCTTTGTTGTTTCTATAAAAACTCCTATGGTCAACGTTACATTATAGGAGTTGGCAAGACAGCACAAACAGATCTGGGATCCAGGCTAGGCTAGGGTCTATCCTCAAGGCCTTTGTTGTTTCTATAAAAACAAACCATCCGTTGTTTGTTGACGCCCATAATAATCCAGTAGGGTGCGTACAAGCAAAGTAGCACCACAGCAGCACCACGTAGGAACTATGATCATAGGAGAAGTGGTGAGTACCGCAATGAGCAGACATGGAAAGTCCTTGCCAATGCACGCCAACAGAGGACCCAGTGGTTTCGTAACCATCCGGTATTACTGTAGTCTGACCGCAGAAGGGGCTAGTTTCACCATGCCAGACACAACAAAGACATCTCTCTGTGAGAGACTAGTCTCTGTCACTGCAGAGGCATAATAAAGGTAGTACGGATCCTTGATGTTCTCCGTATGTTCTCCGTTATATTGTGACAGTAAAACAATGTAGCGCTCTTGTTCACAAGACAAGTCTAATCAACCGATAATTAGAAATACACAGAAAGATCCGTAAATTACCTCGCCGCTAACTTCAATGAGAGACTACGGAACTGGTCACGACCTGCGGAAAAGGTCAACTAAACAATAACCGGTCCTGGATGAGAGCTACTCTAATCAAATCAAAGTTTATTTGTCACGTGCGCCGAATACAACAGGCGTAGGTAGACCTTACAGTGAAATGCTTACTTACCAACAGTGCAAAAAAAAAAAAAGTATTAGGTGAACAATAAGTAAGTAAAGAAACAAAAACAACAGTAAAAAGACAGTGAAAAATTACAGTAACTCACTGTACTCACCCTACAATACAGCAGAACTTCTCTCATCACTGTCCCTATATCTAATATAAATAATTAATCATATTGATTGGGCCTACACACAACAGCCCTAGCAACAGAAGTTAGAACTCATAGAATCCCATTGTGACGTAGAGGCGCATGACAGACCCCATCAACCAGAAGACAGAATCACTAGTGTTTTAGAGAGTACCCGAAACAGGACTTAATGAGTTTTAAGAGGTTTATGAAAACCCCTCCTCTCGAACATGAAGTCAGGACTCAGTGAGAGGTATAGAGAAACACTGTGGTGGTCAGAGGGATCAGTGGCTTCATATGGACGGACAGTTATTCTGGCCAGGCATGGGAGCTTTAGCTAAGTCAGGACTGTACAGACTCTGGTAGGTCAGAGCCTACAGGTCAGGGGTCATGTGTGGATTGACTGACCCAGAGGCTCAGGTTTAATGGAGGGAGGACCTTAAAGCAAGGTGACATCTTGAATAAATAAATTAATACTACATCCTAATAAAGTAATTTTGTTTTTACATTTCATAACAGAAGTATATGCCATTTAGCCGAAACTTTAATCTAAAGAGACACTCAGACATGCATAAACAAGTCTTACGTATTAGTGGTATCAGGAACTGAATAAACGTATGGGTGGTATCAGGAACTGAATAAACGTATGGGTGGTATCAGGAACTGAATAAACGTATGGGTGGTATCAGGAACTGAATAAACGTATTAGTGGTATCAGGAACTGAATAAACGTATTAGTGGTATCAGGAACTGAATAAACGTATTAGTGGTATCAGGAACTGAATAAACGTATTAGTGGTATCAGGAACTGAATAAACGTATTAGTGGTATCAGGAACTGAACCCACTATCCCAGCGCTACAAAGTGTTCTACTGACTGAACTACAGAGGACCATGTTCTACTAACTACAGAGGACCATGTTCTACTAACTGAACTACAGAGGACCATGTTCTACTAACTGAACTACAGAGGACCATGTTCTACTAACTGAGCTACAGAGGACCATGTTCTACTGACTGAACTACAGAGGACCATGTTCTACTAACTGAGCTACAGAGGACCATGTTCTACTAACTACAGAGGACCATGTTCTACTAACTGAGCTACAGAGGACCATGTTCTACTAACTGAACTACAGAGGACCATGTTCTACTAACTGAGCTACAGAGGACCATGTTCTACTAACTGAGCTACAGAGGACCATGTTCTACTAACTGAACTACAGAGGACCATGTTCTACTAACTACAGAGGACCATGTTCTACTAACTGAACTACAGAGGACCATGTTCTACTAACTGAGCTACAGAGGACCATGTTCTACTGACTGAACTACAGAGGACCATGTTCTACTAACTACAGAGGACCATGTTCTACTAACTGAACTACAGAGGACCATGTTCTACTAACTGAACTACAGAGGACCATGTTCTACCAACTACAGAGGACCATGTTCTACTAACTGAACTACAGAGGACCATGTTCTACCAACTGAACTACAGAGGACCATGTTCTACTAACTACAGAGGACCATGTTCTACCAACTGAACTACAGAGGACCATGTTCTACTAACTACAGAGGACCATGTTCTACCAACTGAACTACAGAGGACCATGTTCTACTAACTGAACTACAGAGGACCATGTTCTACCAACTGAACTACAGAGGACCATGTTCTACTAACTGAACTACAAAGGACCATGTTCTACTAACTGAACTACAGAGGACCATGTTCTACTGACTGAACTACAGAGGACCATGTTCTACTAACTACAGAGGACCATGTTCTACTAACTACAGAGGACCATGTTCTACCAACTGAACTACAGAGGACCATGTTCTACTAACTGAACTACAGAGGACCATGTTCTACCAACTGAACTACAGAGGACCATGTTCTACTAACTGAACTACAAAGGACCATGTTCTACTAACTGAACTACAGAGGACCATGTTCTACTAACTGAACTACAGAGGACCATGTTCTAGTAACTGAACTACAGAGGACCATGTTCTACTAACTGAACTACAGAGGACCATGTTCTACTAACTACAGAGGACCATGTTCTACTAACTGAACTACAGAGGACCATGTTCTACTAACTGAACTACAGAGGACCATGTTCTACTAACTGAACTACAGAGGACCATGTTCTACTAACTGAACTACAGAGGACCATGTTCTACTAACTGACCTACAGAGGACCATGTTCTACTAACTGACCTACAGAGGACCATGTTCTACTGACTGAACTACAGAGGACCATGTTCTACTAACTGAACTACAGAGGACCATGTTCTACTAACTGACCTACAGAGGACCATGTTCTACTGACTGAACTACAGAGGACCATGTTCTACTAACTGAACTACAGAGGACCATGTTCTACTAACTGAACTACAGAGGACCATGTTCTACTAACTACAGAGGACCATGTTCTACTAACTGAACTACAAAGGACCATGTTCTACTAACTGAACTACAGAGGACCATGTTCTACTAACTGAACTACAGAGGACCATGTTCTACTAACTGAACTACAGAGGACCATGTTCTACTAACTACAGAGGACCATGTTCTACTAACTGAACTACAAAGGACCATGTTCTACTAACTGAACTACAAAGGACCATGTTCTACTAACTGAACTACAGAGGACCATGTTCTACTAACTGAACTACAGAGGACCATGTTCTACTAACTGAACTACAGAGGACCATGTTCTACTAACTACAGAGGACCATGTTCTACTAACTGAACTACAGAGGACCATGTTCTACTAACTGAACTACAGAGGACCATGTTCTACTAACTACAGAGGACCATGTTCTACTAACTGAACTACAAAGGACCATGTTCTACTAACTGAACTACAGAAGACCATGTTCTACTAACTGAACTACAGAGGACCATGTTCTACTAACTGAACTACAGAGGACCATGTTCTACTAACTACAGAGGACCATGTTCTACTAACTGAGCTACAGAGGACCATGTTCTACTAACTGAACTACAGAGGACCATGTTCTACTAACTGAGCTACAGAGGACCATGTTCTACTAACTGAGCTACAGAGGACCATGTTCTACTAACTGAACTACAGAGGACCATGTTCTACTAACTACAGAGGACCATGTTCTACTAACTGAACTACAGAGGACCATGTTCTACTAACTGAACTACAGAGGACCATGTTCTACTGACTGAACTACAGAGGACCATGTTCTACTAACTACAGAGGACCATGTTCTACTAACTGAACTACAGAGGACCATGTTCTACTAACTGAACTACAGAGGACCATGTTCTACCAACTACAGAGGACCATGTTCTACTAACTGAACTACAGAGGACCATGTTCTACCAACTGAACTACAGAGGACCATGTTCTACTAACTACAGAGGACCATGTTCTACTAACTACAGAGGACCATGTTCTACCAACTGAACTACAGAGGACCATGTTCTACTAACTACAGAGGACCATGTTCTACCAACTGAACTACAGAGGACCATGTTCTACCAACTGAACTACAGAGGACCATGTTCTACTAACTGAACTACAAAGGACCATGTTCTACTAACTGAACTACAGAGGACCATGTTCTACTGACTGAACTACAGAGGACCATGTTCTACTAACTACAGAGGACCATGTTCTACTAACTACAGAGGACCATGTTCTACCAACTGAACTACAGAGGACCATGTTCTACTAACTGAACTACAGAGGACCATGTTCTACCAACTGAACTACAGAGGACCATGTTCTACTAACTGAACTACAAAGGACCATGTTCTACTAACTGAACTACAGAGGACCATGTTCTACTAACTGAACTACAGAGGACCATGTTCTAGTAACTGAACTACAGAGGACCATGTTCTACTAACTGAACTACAGAGGACCATGTTCTACTAACTACAGAGGACCATGTTCTACTAACTGAACTACAGAGGACCATGTTCTACTAACTGAACTACAGAGGACCATGTTCTACTAACTGAACTACAGAGGACCATGTTCTACTAACTGAACTACAGAGGACCATGTTCTACTGACTGAACTACAGAGGACCATGTTCTACTAACTACAGAGGACCATGTTCTACTAACTGAACTACAAAGGACCATGTTCTACTAACTGAACTACAAAGGACCATGTTCTACTAACTGAACTACAGAGGACCATGTTCTACTAACTGAACTACAGAGGACCATGTTCTACTAACTGAACTACAGAGGACCATGTTCTACTAACTACAGAGGACCATGTTCTACTAACTGAACTACAGAGGACCATGTTCTACTAACTGAACTACAGAGGACCATGTTCTACTAACTACAGAGGACCATGTTCTACTAACTGAACTACAAAGGACCATGTTCTACTAACTGAACTACAGAGGACCATGTTCTACTAACTGAACTACAGAGGACCATGTTCTACTAACTGAACTACAGAGGACCATGTTCTACTAACTACAGAGGACCATGTTCTACTAACTGAGCTACAGAGGACCATGTTCTACTAACTGAACTACAGAGGACCATGTTCTACTAACTGAGCTACAGAGGACCATGTCCTACTAACTGAGCTACAGAGGACCATGTTCTACTAACTGAACTACAGAGGACCATGTTCTACTAACTACAGAGGACCATGTTCTACTAACTGAACTACAGAGGACCATGTTCTACTAACTGAGCTACAGAGGACCATGTTCTACTGACTGAACTACAGAGGACCATGTTCTACTAACTACAGAGGACCATGTTCTACTAACTGAACTACAGAGGACCATGTTCTACTAACTGAACTACAGAGGACCATGTTCTACCAACTACAGAGGACCATGTTCTACTAACTGAACTACAGAGGACCATGTTCTACCAACTGAACTACAGAGGACCATGTTCTACTAACTACAGAGGACCATGTTCTACTAACTACAGAGGACCATGTTCTACCAACTGAACTACAGAGGACCATGTTCTACTAACTACAGAGGACCATGTTCTACCAACTGAACTACAGAGGACCATGTTCTACCAACTGAACTACAGAGGACCATGTTCTACTAACTGAACTACAAAGGACCATGTTCTACTAACTGAACTACAGAGGACCATGTTCTACTGACTGAACTACAGAGGACCATGTTCTACTAACTACAGAGGACCATGTTCTACTAACTACAGAGGACCATGTTCTACCAACTGAACTACAGAGGACCATGTTCTACTAACTGAACTACAGAGGACCATGTTCTACCAACTGAACTACAGAGGACCATGTTCTACTAACTGAACTACAAAGGACCATGTTCTACTAACTGAACTACAGAGGACCATGTTCTACTAACTGAACTACAGAGGACCATGTTCTAGTAACTGAACTACAGAGGACCATGTTCTACTAACTGAACTACAGAGGACCATGTTCTACTAACTACAGAGGACCATGTTCTACTAACTGAACTACAGAGGACCATGTTCTACTAACTGAACTACAGAGGACCATGTTCTACTAACTGAACTACAGAGGACCATGTTCTACTAACTGAACTACAGAGGACCATGTTCTACTAACTGACCTACAGAGGACCATGTTCTACTAACTGAACTACAGAGGACCATGTTCTACTAACTGAACTACAGAGGACCATGTTCTACTAACTGAACTACAGAGGACCATGTTCTACTAACTGACCTACAGAGGACCATGTTCTACTGACTGAACTACAGAGGACCATGTTCTACTAACTGAACTACAGAGGACCATGTTCTACTAACTGAAATACAGAGGACCATGTTCTACTAACTACAGAGGACCATGTTCTACTAACTACAGAGGACCATGTTCTACTAACTGAACTACAAAGGACCATGTTCTACTAACTGAACTACAGAGGACCATGTTCTACTAACTGAACTACAGAGGACCATGTTCTACTAACTGAACTACAGAGGACCATGTTCTACTAACTACAGAGGACCATGTTCTACTAACTGAACTACAAAGGACCATGTTCTACTAACTGAACTACAAAGGACCATGTTCTACTAACTGAACTACAGAGGACCATGTTCTACTAACTGAACTACAGAGGACCATGTTCTACTAACTGAACTACAGAGGACCATGTTCTACTAACTACAGAGGACCATGTTCTACTAACTGAGCTACAGAGGACCATGTTCTACTAACTGAACTACAGAGGACCATGTTCTACTAACTGAGCTACAGAGTACCATGTTCTACTAACTGAGCTACAGAGGACCATGTTCTACTAACTGAACTACAGAGGACCATGTTCTACTAACTACAGAGGACCATGTTCTACTAACTGAACTACAGAGGACCATGTTCTACTAACTGAGCTACAGAGGACCATGTTCTACTGACTGAACTACAGAGGACCATGTTCTACTAACTACAGAGGACCATGTTCTACTAACTGAACTACAGAGGACCATGTTCTACTAACTGAACTACAAAGGACCATGTTCTACTAACTGAACTACAGAGGACCATGTTCTACTAACTGAACTACAGAGGACCATGTTCTACTAACTGAAATACAGAGGACCATGTTCTACTAACTACAGAGGACCATGTTCTACTAACTGAACTACAAAGGACCATGTTCTACTAACTGAACTACAAAGGACCATGTTCTACTAACTGAACTACAGAGGACCATGTTCTACTAACTGAACTACAGAGGACCATGTTCTACTAACTGAACTACAGAGGACCATGTTCTACTAACTACAGAGGACCATGTTCTACTAACTGAACTACAGAGGACCATGTTCTACTAACTGAACTACAGAGGACCATGTTCTACTAACTACAGAGGACCATGTTCTACTAACTGAACTACAAAGGACCATGTTCTACTAACTGAACTACAGAGGACCATGTTCTACTAACTGAACTACAGAGGACCATGTTCTACTAACTGAACTACAGAGGACCATGTTCTACTAACTACAGAGGACCATGTTCTACTAACTGAGCTACAGAGGACCATGTTCTACTAACTGAACTACAGAGGACCATGTTCTACTAACTGAGCTACAGAGGACCATGTTCTACTAACTGAGCTACAGAGGACCATGTTCTACTAACTGAACTACAGAGGACCATGTTCTACTAACTACAGAGGACCATGTTCTACTAACTGAACTACAGAGGACCATGTTCTACTAACTGAGCTACAGAGGACCATGTTCTACTGACTGAACTACAGAGGACCATGTTCTACTAACTACAGAGGACCATGTTCTACTAACTGAACTACAGAGGACCATGTTCTACTAACTGAACTACAAAGGACCATGTTCTACCAACTACAGAGGACCATGTTCTACTAACTGAACTACAGAGGACCATGTTCTACCAACTGAACTACAGAGGACCATGTTCTACTAACTACAGAGGACCATGTTCTACTAACTACAGAGGACCATGTTCTACCAACTGAACTACAGAGGACCATGTTCTACTAACTACAGAGGACCATGTTCTACCAACTGAACTACAGAGGACCATGTTCTACTAACTGAACTACAGAGGACCATGTTCTACCAACTGAACTACAGAGGACCATGTTCTACTAACTGAACTACAAAGGACCATGTTCTACTAACTGAACTACAGAGGACCATGTTCTACTGACTGAACTACAGAGGACCATGTTCTACTAACTACAGAGGACCATGTTCTACTAACTACAGAGGACCATGTTCTACCAACTGAACTACAGAGGACCATGTTCTACTAACTGAACTACAGAGGACCATGTTCTACCAACTGAACTACAGAGGACCATGTTCTACTAACTGAACTACAAAGGACCATGTTCTACTAACTGAACTACAGAGGACCATGTTCTACTAACTGAACTACAGAGGACCATGTTCTACTAACTGAACTACAGAGGACCATGTTCTACTAACTACAGAGGACCATGTTCTACTAACTGACCTACAGAGGACCATGTTCTACTGACTGAACTACAGAGGACCATGTTCTACTAACTGAACTACAGAGGACCATGTTCTACTAACTGACCTACAGAGGACCATGTTCTACTGACTGAACTACAGAGGACCATGTTCTACTAACTGAACTACAGAGGACCATGTTCTACTAACTGAACTACAGAGGACCATGTTCTACTAACTACAGAGGACCATGTTCTACTAACTGAACTACAAAGGACCATGTTCTACTAACTGAACTACAGAGGACCATGTTCTACTAACTGAACTACAGAGGACCATGTTCTACTAACTGAACTACAGAGGACCATGTTCTACTAACTACAGAGGACCATGTTCTACTAACTGAACTACAAAGGACCATGTTCTACTAACTGAACTACAAAGGACCATGTTCTACTAACTGAACTACAGAGGACCATGTTCTACTAACTGAACTACAGAGGACCATGTTCTACTAACTGAACTACAGAGGACCATGTTCTACTAACTACAGAGGACCATGTTCTACTAACTGAACTACAGAGGACCATGTTCTACTAACTGAACTACAGAGGACCATGTTCTACTAACTACAGAGGACCATGTTCTACTAACTGAACTACAAAGGACCATGTTCTACTAACTGAACTACAGAGGACCATGTTCTACTAACTGAACTACAGAGGACCATGTTCTACTAACTGAACTACAGAGGACCATGTTCTACTAACTGAGCTACAGAGGACCATGTTCTACTAACTGAACTACAGAGGACCATGTTCTACTAACTGAGCTACAGAGGACCATGTTCTACTAACTGAGCTACAGAGGACCATGTTCTACTAACTGAACTACAGAGGACCATGTTCTACTAACTACAGAGGACCATGTTCTACTAACTGAACTACAGAGGACCATGTTCTACTAACTGAGCTACAGAGGACCATGTTCTACTGACTGAACTACAGAGGACCATGTTCTACTAACTACAGAGGACCATGTTCTACTAACTGAACTACAGAGGACCATGTTCTACTAACTGAACTACAGAGGACCATGTTCTACCAACTACAGAGGACCATGTTCTACTAACTGAACTACAGAGGACCATGTTCTACCAACTGAACTACAGAGGACCATGTTCTACTAACTACAGAGGACCGTGTTCTACTAACTACAGAGGACCATGTTCTACCAACTGAACTACAGAGGACCATGTTCTACTAACTACAGAGGACCATGTTCTACCAACTGAACTACAGAGGACCATGTTCTACTAACTGAACTACAGAGGACCATGTTCTACCAACTGAACTACAGAGGACCATGTTCTACTAACTGAACTACAAAGGACCATGTTCTACTAACTGAACTACAGAGGACCATGTTCTACTGACTGAACTACAGAGGACCATGTTCTACTAACTACAGAGGACCATGTTCTACTAACTACAGAGGACCATGTTCTACCAACTGAACTACAGAGGACCATGTTCTACTAACTGAACTACAGAGGACCATGTTCTACCAACTGAACTACAGAGGACCATGTTCTACTAACTGAACTACAAAGGACCATGTTCTACTAACTGAACTACAGAGGACCATGTTCTACTAACTGAACTACAGAGGACCATGTTCTAGTAACTGAACTACAGAGGACCATGTTCTACTAACTGAACTACAGAGGACCATGTTCTACTAACTACAGAGGACCATGATCTACTAACTGAACTACAGAGGACCATGTTCTACTAACTGAACTACAGAGGACCATGTTCTACTAACTGAACTACAGAGGACCATGTTCTACTAACTGAACTACAGAGGACCATGTTCTACTAACTGACCTACAGAGGACCATGTTCTACTAACTGACCTACAGAGGACCATGTTCTACTGACTGAACTACAGAGGACCATGTTCTACTAACTGAACTACAGAGGACCATGTTCTACTAACTGACCTACAGAGGACCATGTTCTACTGACTGAACTACAGAGGACCATGTTCTACTAACTGAACTACAGAGGACCATGTTCTACTAACTGAACTACAGAGGACCATGTTCTACTAACTACAGAGGACCATGTTCTACTAACTACAGAGGACCATGTTCTACTAACTGAACTACAAAGGACCATGTTCTACTAACTGAACTACAGAGGACCATGTTCTACTAACTGAACTACAGAGGACCATGTTCTACTAACTGAACTACAGAGGACCATGTTCTACTAACTACAGAGGACCATGTTCTACTAACTGAACTACAAAGGACCATGTTCTACTAACTGAACTACAGAGGACCATGTTCTACTAACTGAACTACAGAGGACCATGTTCTAGTAACTGAACTACAGAGGACCATGTTCTACTAACTGAACTACAGAGGACCATGTTCTACTAACTACAGAGGACCATGTTCTACTAACTGAACTACAGAGGACCATGTTCTACTAACTGAACTACAGAGGACCATGTTCTACTAACTGAACTACAGAGGACCATGTTCTACTAACTGAACTACAGAGGACCATGTTCTACTAACTGACCTACAGAGGACCATGTTCTACTAACTGACCTACAGAGGACCATGTTCTACTGACTGAACTACAGAGGACCATGTTCTACTAACTGAACTACAGAGGACCATGTTCTACTAACTGACCTACAGAGGACCATGTTCTACTGACTGAACTACAGAGGACCATGTTCTACTAACTGAACTACAGAGGACCATGTTCTACTAACTGAACTACAGAGGACCATGTTCTACTAACTACAGAGGACCATGTTCTACTAACTACAGAGGACCATGTTCTACTAACTGAACTACAAAGGACCATGTTCTACTAACTGAACTACAGAGGACCATGTTCTACTAACTGAACTACAGAGGACCATGTTCTACTAACTGAACTACAGAGGACCATGTTCTACTAACTACAGAGGACCATGTTCTACTAACTGAACTACAAAGGACCATGTTCTACTAACTGAACTACAGAGGACCATGTTCTACTAACTGAACTACAGAGGACCATGTTCTACTAACTGAACTACAGAGGACCATGTTCTACTAACTACAGAGGACCATGTTCTACTAACTGAGCTACAGAGGACCATGTTCTACTAACTGAACTACAGAGGACCATGTTCTACTAACTGAGCTACAGAGGACCATGTTCTACTAACTGAGCTACAGAGGACCATGTTCTACTAACTGAACTACAGAGGACCATGTTCTACTAACTACAGAGGACCATGTTCTACTAACTGAACTACAGAGGACCATGTTCTACTAACTGAGCTACAGAGGACCATGTTCTACTGACTGAACTACAGAGGACCATGTTCTACTAACTACAGAGGACCATGTTCTACTAACTGAACTACAGAGGACCATGTTCTACTAACTGAACTACAAAGGACCATGTTCTACTAACTGAACTACAGAGGACCATGTTCTACTAACTGAACTACAGAGGACCATGTTCTACTAACTGAAATACAGAGGACCATGTTCTACTAACTACAGAGGACCATGTTCTACTAACTGAACTACAAAGGACCATGTTCTACTAACTGAACTACAAAGGACCATGTTCTACTAACTGAACTACAGAGGACCATGTTCTACTAACTGAACTACAGAGGACCATGTTCTACTAACTGAACTACAGAGGACCATGTTCTACTAACTACAGAGGACCATGTTCTACTAACTGAACTACAGAGGACCATGTTCTACTAACTGAACTACAGAGGACCATGTTCTACTAACTACAGAGGACCATGTTCTACTAACTGAACTACAAAGGACCATGTTCTACTAACTGAACTACAGAGGACCATGTTCTACTAACTGAACTACAGAGGACCATGTTCTACTAACTGAACTACAGAGGACCATGTTCTACTAACTACAGAGGACCATGTTCTACTAACTGAGCTACAGAGGACCATGTTCTACTAACTGAACTACAGAGGACCATGTTCTACTAACTGAGCTACAGAGGACCATGTTCTACTAACTGAGCTACAGAGGACCATGTTCTACTAACTGAACTACAGAGGACCATGTTCTACTAACTACAGAGGACCATGTTCTACTAACTGAACTACAGAGGACCATGTTCTACTAACTGAGCTACAGATGACCATGTTCTACTGACTGAACTACAGAGAACCATGTTCTACTAACTACAGAGGACCATGTTCTACTAACTGAACTACAGAGGACCATGTTCTACTAACTGAACTACAAAGGACCATGTTCTACCAACTACAGAGGACCATGTTCTACTAACTGAACTACAGAGGACCATGTTCTACCAACTGAACTACAGAGGACCATGTTCTACTAACTACAGAGGACCATGTTCTACTAACTACAGAGGACCATGTTCTACCAACTGAACTACAGAGGACCATGTTCTACTAACTACAGAGGACCATGTTCTACCAACTGAACTACAGAGGACCATGTTCTACTAACTGAACTACAGAGGACCATGTTCTACCAACTGAACTACAGAGGACCATGTTCTACTAACTGAACTACAAAGGACCATGTTCTACTAACTGAACTACAGAGGACCATGTTCTACTGACTGAACTACAGAGGACCATGTTCTACTAACTACAGAGGACCATGTTCTACTAACTACAGAGGACCATGTTCTACCAACTGAACTACAGAGGACCATGTTCTACTAACTGAACTACAGAGGACCATGTTCTACCAACTGAACTACAGAGGACCATGTTCTACTAACTGAACTACAAAGGACCATGTTCTACTAACTGAACTACAGAGGACCATGTTCTACTAACTGAACTACAGAGGACCATGTTCTAGTAACTGAACTACAGAGGACCATGTTCTACTAACTGAACTACAGAGGACCATGTTCTACTAACTACAGAGGACCATGTTCTACTAACTGACCTACAGAGGACCATGTTCTACTGACTGAACTACAGAGGACCATGTTCTACTAACTGAACTACAGAGGACCATGTTCTACTAACTGACCTACAGAGGACCATGTTCTACTGACTGAACTACAGAGGACCATGTTCTACTAACTGAACTACAGAGGACCATGTTCTACTAACTGAACTACAGAGGACCATGTTCTACTAACTACAGAGGACCATGTTCTACTAACTGAACTACAAAGGACCATGTTCTACTAACTGAACTACAGAGGACCATGTTCTACTAACTGAACTACAGAGGACCATGTTCTACTAACTGAACTACAGAGGACCATGTTCTACTAACTACAGAGGACCATGTTCTACTAACTGAACTACAAAGGACCATGTTCTACTAACTGAACTACAAAGGACCATGTTCTACTAACTGAACTACAGAGGACCATGTTCTACTAACTGAACTACAGAGGACCATGTTCTACTAACTGAACTACAGAGGACCATGTTCTACTAACTACAGAGGACCATGTTCTACTAACTGAACTACAGAGGACCATGTTCTACTAACTGAACTACAGAGGACCATGTTCTACTAACTACAGAGGACCATGTTCTACTAACTGAACTACAAAGGACCATGTTCTACTAACTGAACTACAGAGGACCATGTTCTACTAACTGAACTACAGAGGACCATGTTCTACTAACTGAACTACAGAGGACCATGTTCTACTAACTACAGAGGACCATGTTCTACTAACTGAGCTACAGAGGACCATGTTCTACTAACTACAGAGGACCATGTTCTACCAACTGAACTACAGAGGACCATGTTCTACTAACTACAGAGGACCATGTTCTACCAACTGAACTACAGAGGACCATGTTCTACTAACTGAACTACAGAGGACCATGTTCTACCAACTGAACTACAGAGGACCATGTTCTACTAACTGAACTACAAAGGACCATGTTCTACTAACTGAACTACAGAGGACCATGTTCTACTGACTGAACTACAGAGGACCATGTTCTACTAACTACAGAGGACCATGTTCTACTAACTACAGAGGACCATGTTCTACCAACTGAACTACAGAGGACCATGTTCTACTAACTGAACTACAGAGGACCATGTTCTACCAACTGAACTACAGAGGACCATGTTCTACTAACTGAACTACAAAGGACCATGTTCTACTAACTGAACTACAGAGGACCATGTTCTACTAACTGAACTACAGAGGACCATGTTCTAGTAACTGAACTACAGAGGACCATGTTCTACTAACTGAACTACAGAGGACCATGTTCTACTAACTACAGAGGACCATGTTCTACTAACTGACCTACAGAGGACCATGTTCTACTGACTGAACTACAGAGGACCATGTTCTACTAACTGAACTACAGAGGACCATGTTCTACTAACTGACCTACAGAGGACCATGTTCTACTGACTGAACTACAGAGGACCATGTTCTACTAACTGAACTACAGAGGACCATGTTCTACTAACTGAACTACAGAGGACCATGTTCTACTAACTACAGAGGACCATGTTCTACTAACTGAACTACAAAGGACCATGTTCTACTAACTGAACTACAGAGGACCATGTTCTACTAACTGAACTACAGAGGACCATGTTCTACTAACTGAACTACAGAGGACCATGTTCTACTAACTACAGAGGACCATGTTCTACTAACTGAACTACAAAGGACCATGTTCTACTAACTGAACTACAAAGGACCATGTTCTACTAACTGAACTACAGAGGACCATGTTCTACTAACTGAACTACAGAGGACCATGTTCTACTAACTGAACTACAGAGGACCATGTTCTACTAACTACAGAGGACCATGTTCTACTAACTGAACTACAGAGGACCATGTTCTACTAACTGAACTACAGAGGACCATGTTCTACTAACTACAGAGGACCATGTTCTACTAACTGAACTACAAAGGACCATGTTCTACTAACTGAACTACAGAGGACCATGTTCTACTAACTGAACTACAGAGGACCATGTTCTACTAACTGAACTACAGAGGACCATGTTCTACTAACTACAGAGGACCATGTTCTACTAACTGAGCTACAGAGGACCATGTTCTACTAACTGAACTACAGAGGACCATGTTCTACTAACTGAGCTACAGAGGACCATGTTCTACTAACTGAGCTACAGAGGACCATGTTCTACTAACTGAACTACAGAGGACCATGTTCTACTAACTACAGAGGACCATGTTCTACTAACTGAACTACAGAGGACCATGTTCTACTAACTGAGCTACAGAGGACCATGTTCTACTGACTGAACTACAGAGGACCATGTTCTACTAACTACAGAGGACCATGTTCTACTAACTGAACTACAGAGGACCATGTTCTACTAACTGAACTACAGAGGACCATGTTCTACCAACTACAGAGGACCATGTTCTACTAACTGAACTACAGAGGACCATGTTCTACCAACTGAACTACAGAGGACCATGTTCTACTAACTACAGAGGACCGTGTTCTACTAACTACAGAGGACCATGTTCTACCAACTGAACTACAGAGGACCATGTTCTACTAACTACAGAGGACCATGTTCTACCAACTGAACTACAGAGGACCATGTTCTACTAACTGAACTACAGAGGACCATGTTCTACCAACTGAACTACAGAGGACCATGTTCTACTAACTGAACTACAAAGGACCATGTTCTACTAACTGAACTACAGAGGACCATGTTCTACTGACTGAACTACAGAGGACCATGTTCTACTAACTACAGAGGACCATGTTCTACTAACTACAGAGGACCATGTTCTACCAACTGAACTACAGAGGACCATGTTCTACTAACTGAACTACAGAGGACCATGTTCTACCAACTGAACTACAGAGGACCATGTTCTACTAACTGAACTACAAAGGACCATGTTCTACTAACTGAACTACAGAGGACCATGTTCTACTAACTGAACTACAGAGGACCATGTTCTAGTAACTGAACTACAGAGGACCATGTTCTACTAACTGAACTACAGAGGACCATGTTCTACTAACTACAGAGGACCATGATCTACTAACTGAACTACAGAGGACCATGTTCTACTAACTGAACTACAGAGGACCATGTTCTACTAACTGAACTACAGAGGACCATGTTCTACTAACTGAACTACAGAGGACCATGTTCTACTAACTGACCTACAGAGGACCATGTTCTACTAACTGACCTACAGAGGACCATGTTCTACTGACTGAACTACAGAGGACCATGTTCTACTAACTGAACTACAGAGGACCATGTTCTACTAACTGACCTACAGAGGACCATGTTCTACTGACTGAACTACAGAGGACCATGTTCTACTAACTGAACTACAGAGGACCATGTTCTACTAACTGAACTACAGAGGACCATGTTCTACTAACTACAGAGGACCATGTTCTACTAACTACAGAGGACCATGTTCTACTAACTGAACTACAAAGGACCATGTTCTACTAACTGAACTACAGAGGACCATGTTCTACTAACTGAACTACAGAGGACCATGTTCTACTAACTGAACTACAGAGGACCATGTTCTACTAACTACAGAGGACCATGTTCTACTAACTGAACTACAAAGGACCATGTTCTACTAACTGAACTACAGAGGACCATGTTCTACTAACTGAACTACAGAGGACCATGTTCTACTAACTGAACTACAGAGGACCATGTTCTACTAACTACAGAGGACCATGTTCTACTAACTGAGCTACAGAGGACCATGTTCTACTAACTGAACTACAGAGGACCATGTTCTACTAACTGAGCTACAGAGGACCATGTTCTACTAACTGAGCTACAGAGGACCATGTTCTACTAACTGAACTACAGAGGACCATGTTCTACTAACTACAGAGGACCATGTTCTACTAACTGAACTACAGAGGACCATGTTCTACTAACTGAGCTACAGAGGACCATGTTCTACTGACTGAACTACAGAGGACCATGTTCTACTAACTACAGAGGACCATGTTCTACTAACTGAACTACAGAGGACCATGTTCTACTAACTGAACTACAAAGGACCATGTTCTACTAACTGAACTACAGAGGACCATGTTCTACTAACTGAACTACAGAGGACCATGTTCTACTAACTGAACTACAGAGGACCATGTTCTACTAACTACAGAGGACCATGTTCTACTAACTGAACTACAAAGGACCATGTTCTACTAACTGAACTACAAAGGACCATGTTCTACTAACTGAACTACAGAGGACCATGTTCTACTAACTGAACTACAGAGGACCATGTTCTACTAACTGAACTACAGAGGACCATGTTCTACTAACTACAGAGGACCATGTTCTACTAACTGAACTACAGAGGACCATGTTCTACTAACTGAACTACAGAGGACCATGTTCTACTAACTACAGAGGACCATGTTCTACTAACTGAACTACAAAGGACCATGTTCTACTAACTGAACTACAGAGGACCATGTTCTACTAACTGAACTACAGAGGACCATGTTCTACTAACTGAACTACAGAGGACCATGTTCTACTAACTACAGAGGACCATGTTCTACTAACTGAGCTACAGAGGACCATGTTCTACTAACTGAACTACAGAGGACCATGTTCTACTAACTGAGCTACAGAGGACCATGTTCTACTAACTGAGCTACAGAGGACCATGTTCTACTAACTGAACTACAGAGGACCATGTTCTACTAACTACAGAGGACCATGTTCTACTAACTGAACTACAGAGGACCATGTTCTACTAACTGAGCTACAGAGGACCATGTTCTACTGACTGAACTACAGAGGACCATGTTCTACTAACTACAGAGGACCATGTTCTACTAACTGAACTACAGAGGACCATGTTCTACTAACTGAACTACAAAGGACCATGTTCTACCAACTACAGAGGACCATGTTCTACTAACTGAACTACAGAGGACCATGTTCTACCAACTGAACTACAGAGGACCATGTTCTACTAACTACAGAGGACCATGTTCTACTAACTACAGAGGACCATGTTCTACCAACTGAACTACAGAGGACCATGTTCTACTAACTACAGAGGACCATGTTCTACCAACTGAACTACAGAGGACCATGTTCTACTAACTGAACTACAGAGGACCATGTTCTACCAACTGAACTACAGAGGACCATGTTCTACTAACTGAACTACAAAGGACCATGTTCTACTAACTGAACTACAGAGGACCATGTTCTACTGACTGAACTACAGAGGACCATGTTCTACTAACTACAGAGGACCATGTTCTACTAACTACAGAGGACCATGTTCTACCAACTGAACTACAGAGGACCATGTTCTACTAACTGAACTACAGAGGACCATGTTCTACCAACTGAACTACAGGGGACCATGTTCTACTAACTGAACTACAAAGGACCATGTTCTACTAACTGAACTACAGAGGACCATGTTCTACTAACTGAACTACAGAGGACCATGTTCTAGTAACTGAACTACAGAGGACCATGTTCTACTAACTGAACTACAGAGGACCATGTTCTACTAACTACAGAGGACCATGTTCTACTAACTGAACTACAGAGGACCATGTTCTACTAACTGAACTACAGAGGACCATGTTCTACTAACTGAACTACAGAGGACCATGTTCTACTAACTGAACTACAGAGGACCATGTTCTACTAACTGACCTACAGAGGACCATGTTCTACTAACTGACCTACAGAGGACCATGTTCTACTGACTGAACTACAGAGGACCATGTTCTACTAACTGAACTACAGAGGACCATGTTCTACTAACTGACCTACAGAGGACCATGTTCTACTGACTGAACTACAGAGGACCATGTTCTACTAACTGAACTACAGAGGACCATGTTCTACTAACTGAACTACAGAGGACCATGTTCTACTAACTACAGAGGACCATGTTCTACTAACTGAACTACAAAGGACCATGTTCTACTAACTGAACTACAGAGGACCATGTTCTACTAACTGAACTACAGAGGACCATGTTCTACTAACTGAACTACAGAGGACCATGTTCTACTAACTACAGAGGACCATGTTCTACTAACTGAACTACAAAGGACCATGTTCTACTAACTGAACTACAAAGGACCATGTTCTACTAACTGAACTACAGAGGACCATGTTCTACTAACTGAACTACAGAGGACCATGTTCTACTAACTGAACTACAGAGGACCATGTTCTACTAACTACAGAGGACCATGTTCTACTAACTGACCTACAGAGGACCATGTTCTACTGACTGACCTACAGAGGACCATGTTCTACTAACTACAGAGGACCATGTTCTACTAACTGAACTACAAAGGACCATGTTCTACTAACTGAACTACAGAGGACCATGTTCTACTAACTGAACTACAGAGGACCATGCTCTACTAACTGAACTACAGAGGACCATGTTCTACCAACAGACCTACAGAGCACCATGTTCTACTAACTACAGAGGACCATGTTCTACTAACTGAACTACAGAGGACCACAAAAAAGGGAACTACAAAGACATACGGTAAAGTAACGTTACATATTTAAGGCAACATCTCTCTTTCAAGAACCGTGACATAGGAGTGTAGGCCTTCCTAGCCATAGTTCAGTCTATCGTGGCTGCTACCCAGTCTACCTAGCCATAGTTCAGTCTATCTTTCAGTCTATCGTGGCTGCTACCCAGTCTACCTAGCCATAGTTCAGTCTATCTTTCAGTCTATCGTGGCTGCTACCCAGTCTACCTAGCCATAGTTCAGTCTATCGTGGCTGCTACCCAGTCTACCTAGCCATAGTTCAGTCTATCGTGGCTGCTACCCAGTCTACCTAGCCATAGTTCAGTCTATCTTTCAGTCGGTTGTTTCTGCTACCCAGTCTACCTAGCCATAGTTGTTTCTGCTACCCAGTGCCAACAATAGATAAATAGTCCTCTTTTGTAAATATTGGAGAAAGGAGTGATATGGTGGTATTTTCAAAATCGTAACGTTCATTTGATATATGAGGTACATTATATTAAAAGCAGTGATGTGGTGGCAGGAAGCCTAGTGGTTAGAGCATCGGGCCGGTAACCGATCGAATCCCCGAGCTGACAAGGGAAAAATCTGTTGTTCTGCCTCTCAACAAAGCAGTTAACACATTGTTCCCTGGTCGGCTGTTCTTAACTGAATAGCCTAGTTTTAAAACATTTCAAAAGATGACCCAGTTTGAAATGTAAGACATTAAACTGGACAGAAAATAAATGTTTTCTTGAAAAACCCTTAAAACAACCACAGTAAGAGACTCCTGAGTGGTACAGTGGTCTAAAGGCACTATGTCTCAGTGCTAGAGGTGTCACTACAGACCCTGGTTTGATCCTGGGCTGTATCACAACCCGGCTGTGATTGGAAGTCCCATAGGGCGGTGCACAATTGGCCCAGTGTCGTCCCAATTAGGGAAGGTGTAGGCTGTCGTAGTAAATACGAATTTGTTCTTAACTGACTTGTCTCGTAAAAACTAAATAAACATTAAATCTCCACTAACACCAATGATCTTCCCATCATCCTTGTGGATCGTCCATCGCTAGTAAAGTGGTATTTTACAAAACGCCAGTCGTGCTTGACGCTTTGATTATCCTCATCACCTAAAGTGTATGGCTAATGCATGAGCCTGCAGAATTTGTGATCCTCCTTGTGGACTGGGGGGGGGGAGGGGGCACTTGTGGTAATGAATGTACTGCAGTGTGGAGGCTTGTTTCAAGCCCTTTCGTGTCAGTCCATAACCCTTTTCACACTACTGTGCTGGCTAAGATATTTTTATTTGATTAGAATTGGTATTTTCCAGCATGATACCAGCTATGGTGGATGAAACACTATCATTCCACTATTACCGCAGATTTATGAAATTACAATGAAAAAAACCCACACAAAAAACACTTTATACACAGATCTCTTTATCAAAATATCACTTTATACACAGATCTCTTTATAGAAATATCACTTTATACACAGATCACTTTATACACAGATCTCTTTATACACAGATCTCTTCATACACAGATCCCTTTAAACACCAATCTCTTTATAAACAGATCTCTTCATACACAGATCCCTTTAAACACCAATCTCTTTATACACAGAGCTCCGCTAAACATATAATCACATGGTTTATCCATCTCTCTGTGAACACTGATAACTTCATAACAAAGTACACATACTGTACACATACTACACACTACACATACTACATACTACACATACTACACACATACTGTACACATACTGTACACATACTACACACATACTACACCCATACTGTACACATACTACATACATACTGTACACATACTGTACATATAGTACACACATACTGTACACATACTGTACACATACTACACACATACTACACACATACTGTACATATACTGTACACATAGTACACACATACTCTACACATACCGCACACATACTGTACACATACTGAACACATAGTACACGCATACTGTACACATACCGCACACATACTGTACACATACTGAACACATACTACACACTGTACACATACTACACACATACTGTACACATACTACACAAATACTGTACACATAGTACACACATACTGTACACATGCTAAACACATACTGTACACATACTGTACACATACTGCGACAGGTTTTGAGAATCATCTGTGAGGATAGAATCTTGATTACTGACTTGGAAATGTGAGAGTACTGGAGATATGCCGACCCAAACTCACAGGTAGAGTAACGAGCACTGGGTTCTGCCTGGTGGGGGAGCACCGGGTTCTGCCTGGTGGGGGAGCACTGGGTTCTGCCTGGTGGGGGAGAACTGGGTTCTGCCTGGCGGGGGAGCACTGGGTTCTGCCTGGCGGGGGAGCACTGGGTTCTGGGTTCTGCCTGGCGGGGGAGCACTGGGTTCTGGGTTCTGCCTGGCGGGGGAGCACTGGGTTCTGCCTGGCGGGGGAGCACTGGGTTCTGGGTTCTGCCTGGCGGGGGAGCTCTGGGTTCTGCCTGGTGGGGGAGCACTGGGTTCTGCCTGGCGGGGGAGCTCTGGGTTCTGCCTGGCGGGGGAGCACTGGGTTCTGGGTTCTGCCTGGTGGGGGAGCACTGGGTTCTGGGTTCTGCCTGGCGGGGGAGCACTGGGTTCTGGGTTCTGCCTGGCGGGGGAGCACTGGGTTCTGCCTGGCGGGGGAGCTCTGGGTTCTGCCTGGCGGGGGAGCTCTGGGTTCTGCCTGGCGGGGGAGCTCTGGGTTCTGCCTGGCGGGGGAGCTCTGGGTTCTGCATGGTGGGGGAGCATTGGGTTCTACCTGACGGGGGAGCATTGGGTTCTGCCTGACGGGGGAGCATTGGGTTCTACCTGGCGGGGGAGCATTGGGTTCTACCTGACGGGGGAGCATTGGGTTCTGCCTGACGGGGGAGCATTGGGTTCTGCCTGACGGGGGAGCACTGGGTTCTGCCTGATGGGGGAGCATTGGGTTCTACCTGGCGGGGGAGCATTGGGTTCTACCTGACGGGGGAGCATTGGGTTCTGCCTGATGGGGGAGCATTGGGTTCTACCTGGCGGGGGAGCATTGGGTTCTGCCTGACGGGGGAGCATTGGGTTCTACCTGATGGGGGAGCATTGGGTTCTGCCTGACGGGGGAGCATTGGGTTCTACCTGACGGGGGAGCATTGGGTTCTGCCTGACGGGGGAGCATTGGGTTCTACCTGATGGGGGAGCATTGGGTTCTGCCTGACGGGGGAGCATTGGGTTCTACCTGGCGGGGGAGCATTGGGTTCTACCTGACGGGGGAGCATTGGGTTCTACCTGACGGGGGAGCATTGGGTTCTGCCTGACGGGGGAGCATTGGGTTCTGCCTGACGGGGGAGCACTGGGTTCTGCCTGATGGGGGAGCATTGGGTTCTACCTGGCGGGGGAGCATTGGGTTCTACCTGACGGGGGAGCATTGGGTTCTGCCTGATGGGGGAGCATTGGGTTCTACCTGGCGGGGGAGCATTGGGTTCTGCCTGACGGGGGAGCATTGGGTTCTACCTGATGGGGGAGCATTGGGTTCTGCCTGACGGGGGTGCATTGGGTTCTACCTGACGGGGGAGCATTGGGTTCTGCCTGACGGGGGAGCATTGGGTTCTACCTGATGGGGGAGCATTGGGTTCTGCCTGACGGGGGAGCATTGGGTTCTACCTGGCGGGGGAGCATTGGGTTCTACCTGACGGGGGAGCATTGGGTTCTACCTGACGGGGGAGCATTGGGTTCTACCTGATGGTGGAGCATTGGGTTCTGCCTGACGGGGGAGCATTGGGTTCTACCTGACGGGGGAGCATTGGGTTCTACCTGGCGGGGGAGTCAGCCAGCATCAGCAGGAAACGCACGGTGCTCCAGATACCCAGGGCGATGAAGATGATGGGGATAAGGGTGAACTTCCTGTTGGCCATATTGGAAAGGAAGTGGGACAGAGGACTGCAGGCCAGGATGGGCCGGTGCTCAGACAGAGCCGCATGCTGGACGACATGGAGAGAAAACAGGAATATTTATCGAGGGATAAATGTGCTTGAGAGCTGCCATGGAAAATGTCTGTGATAGCCAAGAGTTAAGAGTGTAATTAGTGAATTCACCCTGAGAACTCTGTGAAATCCATGTAAAACCAATATAATCAATGTAAAACCACTGTAATCTATAATATATCTAAATATCTATATTACGAAGATCTCCAGAGACCTGGGACGATTTATGCCTGCTATCTTTAGGCTATTCACTGTATTAAACGTAATATGGAATATGGAATTAAAGCCAGACTAAGTCAATGGCACAGAATACTCATTTCTGATTGGCTTGAAGGGCATTCTAGAGTGTACATTATTTCCCTATAACTCACGGTATATCGTCACGGTATATCGTCACTGTATATCGTCACTGCATACCGTCACTGCATATCGTCACTGCATATCGTCACTGTATATCGTCACGGTATATCGTCACTGTATATCGCCACGATATATCGCCACGGTATATCGTCACTGTATATCATCACTGTACATCGTCACTGTACATCGTCACTGTACATCGCCACTGTACATCGTCACTGTATATCGTCACTGTATATCGTCACTGTATATCGGCACGGTATATCGTCACTGTACATCGTCACGGTATATCGTCACGGTATATCGTCACTGTACATCGTCACGGTATATCGTCACGGTATATCATCACTGTATATCGTCACGGTAGAATTGTATTGTTTGTTTTGTTTACAAAAGCTGTTGATAACTTTGCAAACGCTATAACGTCCTACATAGCCTCATTGATGATATGTGTGATAAAGTATGGTTACATTTAATTTGCTCTGTTCAACCTACCCTTTTGAAATGTCTTCGATAGCAACAGTGAATCTATTTAGTTTTTAAGTGGAGATCTCTCAATCATTTTTATGATAGGGAGGTGCTGCCCAGCCTGGATGGGGGACCAAAGGATAGCTGTAGATACATCAATCCTCCAGTAGGAGGTGCTGCCCAGCCTATTGTTTTATTTCTTCTGGTAGTGGATATAAAGTTGAAGATCTGACGTTGTTTTAAAGGTACAAATTCAACTTCGTTGACATTTGGTTACCACAAGTGTACAAAATCTTAGGAACACCTGCTCTTTCCATGACCAAGTGAATCCAGGTGAAAGCTATAATCCCTTATTGATGTCACTTGTTAAATCCACTTCAATCAGTGTAGATGAAGGGGAAGAGACAGGTTAAAGAAGGATTTTTAAGCCTTGTGTCACACCCTGACCATAGAGAGCCTTGTTATTCTCTCTTTTGGTTAGGTCGGGGTGTGACTAGAGGGGGTGTTCCTATCTAGGTTCATATTTTCTATGTTGGCCTGGTATGGTTCTCAATCAGAGGCAGCTGTTTGTCGTTGTCTCTGATTGGGGATCATATTTAGGTAGCCATTTCCCCACTGGTTTTTGTGGGATCTTGTTTGTGTGTAGTTGCCTGTGAGCACTCCATGACTTCACGTATCGTTTATTCTGTATTGTTTTTGTGAGTTTCATTGATTAAACATGTGGAACTCTACGTACGCTGTGCCTCGGTCTGTTAATTCTACAAACGATCGTGACACCTTGAGACAATTGAGACATGGATTGTGTATGTGTGCCATTCAGAGGGTGAATGGGCAAGACAAAATATTGAAGTGACTTTGAACGGGGTATGGTAGGAGGTGACAGGCGCACCAATTTGTGTCAAGAACTGCAACGCTGCTGTTTTTTTAATGCTCAACAGTTTCCCGTGTGTATCAAGAATGGTCCACCACCCAAACGACATCCAGCCCAATTGACACAACTGTGGGAAGCATTGGAGCCAACATGGGTCTTTATCCCTATGGAACGCTCTCCACACCTTGTAGAGTCCATGATCTGACAAATTGAGGCTGTTCTGAGGGAAAAGAGGGTGCAATTCAATATTAGGCAGGCTAGGCCGGTCATGCTACAAACATTTAGCAGGCTAGGCAGCTCAGTAGGCCTACAGTGCAGTGGCAGACAGACAGTACAGCAGGCCTGCAGTGGCAGATAGTGTCATAGATTGTAAAGAGCTGCAGTGTTTCATCTTACAGTACCCAGATCTGAAATCAATGATCCTACCTTATCCTATATCACACCTTCCCCCTATATCACACTTTCCCCTATATCACACCTTCCCCTACACCATGCCTTCCCCTATATCACCCCTTCCCCTTATATTACACAATCCCCTTACATTACACTTTCCCCCATATCACACCTTCCCCTATATCACACCTTCCCCTATATCACACCTTCCCTTATATTACACCTTCCCCTATATCTCACCTTCCCCAATATCACCCCTTCCCCTATATCACACCTTCCCCTTATATTACACCTTCCCCTATATCTCACCTTCCCCTATATCACCCCTTCCCCTTATATTACACAATCCCCTTATATTACACCTTCCCCTATATCACACCTTCCCCTATATCACACCTTCCCCTATATCACACCTTCCCTTATATCACACCTTCCCCTATATCACACCTTCCCTTATATCACACCTTCCCCTATATCACACCTTCCCCTATATCACACCTTCCCTTATATCACCCCTTCCCTTATATCACACCTTCCCCTTATATCACATATTCCTCTATATCACACCTTCCCCTATATCACACCTTCCCTTATATCACATCTTCCCCTATATCACACCTTCCCTTATATCACACCTTCCCCTATATCACACCTTCCCTTATATCACCCCTTCCCTTATATCACACCTTCCCCTTATATTACACCTTCCCCTACATCATACCTTCCTCTATATCACACATTCCCCTATATCTCACCTTCCCCTATATCACCCCTTACCCTATATCACACCTTCCCCTTATATTACACCTTCCCCTATATCTCACCTTCCCCTATATCACCCCTTACCCTATATCACACCTTCCCTTATATTACACCTTCCCCTATATCATACCTTCCCTATATCTCATCTTCTCCTATATAACACCTTCCTCTATATCACACCTTTCCTTTCTATTACACATTCCCCTATATCTAACAATCCCCTATCACATCTTCCCCTATATCACAACTTCCCCTATATCAAACTTTCTCCTATATCATACCTTCCCCTATATCACACCATCCCCTATATCACACCGTCCCCTATATTCCATCTTCCCCTATATCACACCTTCCCCTTGTATTACAACTTCCCCAATATCATATCTTCCTCTATAGCACATCTTCCCCTATATCACACCTTCCCCTATATCACACATTCCCTTATCACAACTTCCCCTATATCACACCTTACCCTATATCACACCTTCCCATATATCACACCTTTCCCTATATCACACCTTCTCCTTATACTACACCTTCCCCTATATCACCCCTTCCCCTATATCACACCTTCCCCTATATCACACCTTCCCATATATCACACCTTCCCCTATATCACCCCTTCAACTTCTCCTTATACTACACCTTCCCCTATGTCACCCCTTCCCCTATATCACCCTTCCCCTATAATACACCTTCCCCTATATCACACCTTATCCTATATCTTACAATCCCCTATATCACACCTTCCTCTATATCTCACCTTCCCCTATAATACACCTTCCCCTATATCCCACCTTCCCCTATAATACACCTTCCCCTATATCACACCTTATCCTATATCTTACAATCCCCTATATCACACCTTCCCCTATCACAACTTCCCTTATATCTCACCTTCCCCTATGATACACCTTCCCCTATATCACACCTTCCCCTATATCTCACCGTCCCTTATATCACACCTTCCCCTATATCTCATTGTCCCTTATATCACACCTTCCCCTATATCTCACCTTCCTCTATATCACACCTTCCCCTATATCACACCTTCCCCTATGTCACATCTTCCCCTATATCACACCTTCCTCTATATCACACCTTCCCCTATATCACACCTTCCTCTGTATCACACTTTCCCTTTATATTACACATTCCCCTATATCTCACCTTCATCTATATCACATCTTCCCCTATATCACACCTTCCCTTTATATTACACCTTCCCCTATATCTTACAATCTCCTATATCACACATTCCCCTATATTACACCATCCCTGTATCTTACAATCCCTTATATCACACCTTCCCCTATATCAAACCTTCCCCTATATTACACCTTCCCCTATATCCTACCTTCCCCTATATCTCACCTTCCGCTATATCACATCTTCCCCTATAGCACACCTTCCCCTATAGCACACCTTCCCCTATATCACACCTTCCCCTATATCTCACCTTCCCCTATATCAAACCTTCCCCTATATCACGCCTTCCCCTATATCTCACCTTCATCTATATCACATCTTCCCCTATATCACACCTTCCCTTTATATTACACCTTCCCCTATATCTTACAATCCCCTATATCACACCTTCCCTTATATCACCTTCCCCTATATCACCCCTTCCCCTATATCATACCTTCCCCTATAATACACCTTCCCCTATATCACACCTTCCCCTATATTACCTTCCCCTATATCACCCCTTCCCCTATATCATACCTTCCCCTATATCACCCATTCCCTTTTATCAGACCTTCCCATATATCACCCCTTCCCCTATATCAGACCTTCCCATATATCACCCCTTTCCCTATATCATACCTTCCCATATATCACCCCTTTCCCTATATCATACCTTCCCCTATATCACCCCTTCCCCTATATCAGACCTTCCCCTATATGACACCTTCCCCTTATATTGCACCTTCCTGGATTCTACTCAGAGTCCCATGAGGTTCAATCCAGGACCAGAAGTAGATCACAATTAGCTCACAAATGGAGGAGGCTCAGTCAGAGAATGTCTTTAGAGAAGAACTGCTCTGTGTATTTTCTCTACATCTCTACATCTTCATATGTCTTTGATTTATTCTGTTTGCAGATTAAATCTCCTAGCTATATGCCTATGTTTGTATAATTTGGGTTTGCCATTTGCTCAATGATAACCTCACAATGCAAACGGGTTAACTGACCCTGACAGTCAAAAACTCAGGTAACTGTTGTACTGTAGTGATTGTGGCCCATTGTTTCTCTGAACTCAAGGTCAGCTTCAAGCCTGTCTGGGTCTGAGCTCAGATGGGACACAGCTGTTTTATAAACACAAATGCAGATCAAACTGGAAATGAGGAACGCTTAGACAAAGTAAAGGTATACACATATTTACTGGTTTAAAAATCTGTATTTTTTTTATTTTTATTTACAAAAAGCCAACGCAAGTGATTATTTAAGGTTTTAGTATTAACTGTATGTCAAAATCCCAAATGATCATTCATTCATAGTTATACATAAACACATACCGGTACGTATGGTTTGTCTCAACTCAACATCTGAGACACAAGATGAAGGATTAAATCTATTTCAAACAGAATACCATACACCAAGAAGCCTAATCCACACAATGTCACCATATCCCAAAAAGCATCATCAGTCTATCATCACACATGAAAAACTTCACCAGAGTCCAGTAGTACTAGTCATACTGAAAATCCTTCCTTCCTTCCTTCCTTCCTTCCTTCCTTCCTTCCTTCCTTCCTTCCTTCCTTCCTTCCTTCCTTCCTTCCTTCCTTCCTTCCTTCCTTCCTTCCTTCCTTCCTTCCTTCCTTCCTTCCTTCCTTCCTTCCTTCCTTCCTTCCTTCCTTCCTTCCTTCTCAATCTCTCTCTCTGGGTGAGTGACAGTTGAGAGCCAGGGGTCAATGGCCTACTTGCTGTTTCTGGGGGGCCTGGGGTCGTAGTGCGAAGAGTTTCTGAGGCAGTATACTTGCTGATTGCTTCGTTCTCTCCCTCACAACAACCAGCTAAGACACTGCCAGAGAAACACTCCCAGTAGCCTCTTCCTCCAGCATCTTCATCTTCATCTTCAGGTTCCTGGTATCCAGTATATCTTTAGTATCTCGCTGCCATGTTTCCCACAGGGAGTCTAAATTAACACACACCCACACCCACTTCTTTAATAACAAAGTGGTCAAACATCAAACCTTACAGTAGATACCTATGTTGCCACAGCGATGTATGACCTCAGAGGAGTATCCACTGTCTTCCCCCACAGTTCAGTTGAAAAGGGTGGGAAAGATTTTCCATTTCAGGGTGAATGGCGTTGTAGTCGTCCTCCTGCGAGGGTCAAAGGTCAAACAATAGGTTCCCCTCTGCCTTCTGATGACAGTGAATACTTTAATGGGTTAACCCTTTGCCTCTGCAGTAGTTTCTGGCAGGCTATGTTAAATACATGAATTACCCTTTTTATTTTTTAATTAGATGAAGATATTTTTCCCCCCCTTTATTTAAAGTCAAGACTTGAATGTAACACTGACGCATCATGAAAAGGAGGTTATTTAGAGACATGAAACCAGACAGAATCTAATGCGTTGAGTAGAAACCTTTCTTTGACAGTGCTGGCAACACGTAGAGCAGAATCACACAACATGAACTACAAACACCCCCCCCCCCCCCTCATCTAAGAATAGCCTTGATGTGACTCATATTCTTGCAACAAAAGATGAGTTAGAATCAGCTCTTATTTTGTTGCATGTGATTTCTATGTGTGTGTGTGTGTGTGTGTGTGTGTGTGGTGTGTGTGTGTGTGTGTGTGTGTGTGTGTGTGTGTGTGTGTGTGTGTGTGTGTGTGTGTGTGTGTGTGTGTGTGTGTGTGTGTGTGTGTGTGTGTGTGTGTGTGTGTGTGTGTGTGTGTGTGTGTGTGTGTGTGTTTGTGCATCGTAAGTTTGTGTAAGCGAGCTAGAATGCGTACAGCATTTTCTTTGCGTGTGTAAGTCTACTGTGTGTGTGTGTTGTGTGTGTGTGTGTGTGACGTCTGTGTTTGTATGTGTGTGTGTTGTGTGGGCTGGACCAGACCATACTGTATTACCACACAGAGAAAGATACAGCCTGTAGTTTCAGTCTGCCTCCCTCACTGCAGAGTTATTTTGAGCAGGCGGACAGAGAACCCATTTCATACAGTACAATACACCCCCACCCCCTCACTGGGACAGATTCTGCTGACAGGACAGTAGGGGTATAAGGGAGCCGTCTACACTAGTCTGTGAGTGAAGGGGGAGTGGCAAAGGAAGAGAAACAGAGAGGACCCGGGATGGGAGGGTATTGCATTAAGCAAGGAAGCTCAACACTCCCTGAAGGGGTGCTCTGTCCTCGGATCCCTGAAGGGGTGCTCTGTCCTCGGATCGCTGAAGGGGTGCTCTGTCCTCGGATCGCTGAAGGGGTGCTCTGTCCTCGGATTCCTGAAGGGGTGCTCTGTCCTCGGATCGCTGAAGGGGTGCTCTGTCCTCGGATCGCTGAAGGGGTGCTCTGTCCTCGGATCGCTGAAGGGGTGCTCCGTCCTTTGGATCCCTGAAGGGGTGCTCTGTCCTCGGAACCCTGAAGGGGTGCTCTGTCCTTCAGATCCCTGAAGGGGTGCTCTGTCCTCGGATCCCTGAAGGGGTGCTCTGTCCTCAGAACCCTGAAGGGGTGCTCTGTCCTCGGAACCCTGAAGGGGTGCTCTGTCCTCAGATCACTGAAGGGGTGCTCTGTCCTCGGATCCCTGAAGGGGTGCTCTGTCCTCGGAACCCTGAAGGGGTGCTCTGTCCCCGGATCCCTGAAGGGGTGCTCTGTCCTCGGATCCCTGAAGGGGTGCTCTGTCCTCGGAACCCTGAAGGGGTGCTCTGTCCTCGGATCCCTGAAGGGGTGCTCTGTCCTCGGAACCCTGAAGGGGTGCTCTGTCCTCGGATCCCTGAAGGGGTGCTCTGTCCTCGGAACCCTGAAGGGGTGCTCTGTCCTCGGAACACTGAAGGGGTGCTCTGTCCTCGGATCCCTGAAGGGGTGCTCTGTCCTCGGATCCCTGAAGGGGTGCTCTGTCCTCGGATCCCTGAAGGGGTGCTCTGTCCTCGGATCCCTGAAGGGGTGCTCTGTCCTCGGAACACTGAAGGGGTGCTCTGTCCTCGGATCCCTGAAGGGGTGCTCTGTCCTCGGATCACTGAAGGGGTGCTCCGTCCTCGGAATATTCAACTAAAATACAGACTTGGAGGAACAGTTAATATTAGTTCCAGCTGCCAAAAGTCCTAAGAGGAAGAAATAGGAAAAGAATGATTGAAGCATAATTCAAATTCATTGCTATGGATTCCCGGTTGACAACCGGGAAACCTAGAATTAGGTTAGGCTGAGATCAGGTTATATAGACTTAGGTTAGGCTGAGATGAGGTTATATAGACTTAGGTTGACAACCGGGAAGGAAGAGTTTTTGTTAAGTTGTTGTTGTTGTTAAGTTGTTGTTTACTTGTGTTCTAGTAACATGTGTTAACCTCCTTGGGCAAGGGACGCTGTCATTTTCCTTTTATAGGAAAAGAAGCTGGGAAAGACATAAAATAGCGACTGAGGAATAAAACCGAATGAACAGACTGTCATTGACCTGCTTCGTGCTGCAGTTGGCTGTGTGTTTGTATGTGTGAATGAGTCAGGCGCTTGCTGCTGCGGCGACAGTAACCGCATGACAACAGGAATTCCTTCCTGCTTTAGTCTTGATGTAATCCCTATACTAATACAGGATTGCAGAACAGAACACTGGTCAGGGGAAACAACCACATCCCAGTCGACCGGCTGGCTGAGACAAACAGTTAGAAACACACACCACGGGCCTCCCGTCAGCTTCATGTGTCTGACACACTCCTCAGACACTTCTCTGTGGAGAGATTCAGCATATACAGGCTTAGGTTAGGCTGAGATGAGGTTATATAGAATTAGGTTAGGCTGAGATGGGGTTATATAGACTTAGGTTAGGCTGAGATGAGGTTATATAGACTTAGGTTAGGCTGAGATGAGGTTATATAGACTTAGGTTAGGCTGAGATGAGGTTATATAGACTTAGGTTAGGCTGAGATGAGGTTATATAGACTTAGGTTAGGCTGAGATGAGGTTATATAGACTTAGGTTGTACAGCATGCTGTGTTAAGACTGTTATCTGTATAGGATAGTTAAGACTGTTATCTGTATAGGATAGTTAAGACTGTTATCTGTATAGGATAGTTAAGACTGTTATCTGTATAGGATAGTTAAGACTGTTATCTGTATAGGATAGTTAAGACTGTTATCTGTATAGGATAGTTAAGACTGTTATCTGTATATGGTAGTTAAGACTGTTATCTGTATATGGTATTAAGACTGTTATCTGTATATGGTAGTTAAGACTGTTATCATAACTGCATAGCGTATAGTTTTGTGGCTTGGTTTATCACCCTGGGTTACCCACAACTGGGTTAAGTAATATTGGTGTGTTTGTTTTGTTGACAGGTCACATGAACTTTGTAGAAGCTTTCTGTGAGTCACAGTTCAACATGTTCTCAGGGAGCTGGGTCAAACTGGTTATTATACAGGTGCTGTTTCCAGGGGAACTGTGAGCCGTCACAACAGACCCATGGCAGTTTCTTTCTTGTCCTTATTTTCTCGTCACTAGGAGTGACGTTTTGTTGTCGTAACCATGCATAGGGCTGTGGCGGCCATAAAATTGGTCAAGCAAATAACTGCAGGTCTCACGGTAATTGACCGTGAGTTAATTGACCGTCAGTTAAGAACAACTTCTTATCTACAATGACGGCCTACCAGGGAACAGTGGGTTAACTGCCTTGTCCAGGGGAACAATGGGTTAACTGCCTTGTCCAGGGGAACAATGGGTTAACTGCCTTGTTCAGGGAAACAGTGGGTTAACTGCCTTGTCCAGGGGAACAATGGGTTAACTGCCTTGTTCAGGGAAACAATGGGTTAACTGCCTTGTTCAGGGGAAGAGAGGAGACAGATTTATTTACCTTGTCAGCTCAGGGATTCAATCCAGCAACCTTTCGGTTACTGGCCCAACCCTCTCTAACCACTAGGCTACCTCTAATCAACCATGTCCTCATCTTAAAGAAAATTCTAGAACGGGTGTATTTCTATAAGGAAGTGTTGGGTTATGAATGGACAGATCAGGGGGATATGAGGAGAAGAACAGGCAGAGGAAATGAAAATAACAGACATGAGGTAATGAGGTCCTTTTGTCAAAAAAGGCCTCTAAAAAGACATGTTACTTACTTACAAGACTTACTGTCTGACCAAACTAAGAGTGCATTCTCTCCCATATCAGTTTTCAGCATTGTCTGTCCCATCTGCCTCACCTTGCCTTGTGTTAATAATTCTACAGCTTTACCTCACAGACACACAATTAGCAAGCTGTAGACTCATAGTTACCAGAAAACACTGTTGCCTCAGTAACAATCTACCTGCTGCTATCGATTAGTTTAGAGAAAATCCATGGATCCCGATATCACATATCTGATCTGTCATTGGTTATTGCAGGACTTCCTGTATATTTGTGTTTTTCCTATTCATACACCAAAGGAAAGATCACTCTTCATTATATCAACACAAACACACAACAAATAGAACAAGTTATAGTGTCTCTTACCCAGTGTCTGTCTGCTCCCTCCTGGATAGGCATTGTGGTTCCTCTGTGTCCAGCAGTGGAGGCTGGTGGGAGAAGCTATAGGAGAACGGGCTCATTGTAATGTCCAGCAATGGAATAAATGAAACAGAGTCAAACATGCCGTTTCCATATGTTTGATATGTTTGATACCATTACAATGAGCCTGTCCTCCTATAGCTCTGCCCACCAGCCTCCACTGGGGTCCAGGTAGTTGATAGGTTGTAGAGAATGACGGAGGTTTCACTGCGAGGGGGAATCCCCAAGAGCTAGGTAGAAGAGCAGAGGGGGAAAAAAGTACCGTTGATTCTTCTAGTACTTTTGTTCCTTCGTTCTGTCATTCACAAACTTCCCCTAGCCAACAGACAAAAGTGTGTGTGTGTGTGTGTGTGTGTGTGTGTGTGTGTGTGTATGTGTGTGTATGTGTGTGTGTGTGTGTGTGTGCGTGCGTGTGCGCGTGCGCGTGCGCGTGCGTGCGTGCGTGTGCGTGTGCGCGCGTGCGTGTGTGTGTGTTTAAGCTGAGCCATAGATGGGAGTCCAGAGGGTGTTAGTGTGGTATTGTTAACTCGCTGTACAGATGTGATGTCACACTTATTTAGAACAAATAGAACCCCTACTGAGATATTACCTGGTCAAATTCGTGATCGTATAGTGGTTAGTACTCTGTGTTGTGGCCGCAGCAACCCCGGTTCGAATCCGGGTCACGGCATAAGGGCATCATTTTGGGGCGGCAGGTAGCCTAGTGGTTAGAGCGTTGGGCCAGTAACTGGATCGAATCCCCGAGCTGACAAGGTACAAATCTGTCGTTCTGCCTCTGAACAAGGCAGGTAACCCACTGTTCCCCGGTAGGCCATCATTGTAAATAAGAATTTGCTCTTAACTGACTTAACTGCCTGGTTAAATAAAGGTTAAATAAAGGTTGAATAAGGGTACAATTTCGAAAAGAAAGTAGCTCCAGTTCCACTGGAAGGTACCTACGGTATTTAATGGAAAATTATGTGCATTCCAGTGGAACAGGAGACCACCATTAAATACTATAGGTACCTTCCATTGGAACAGGAGACTACCATTAAATACTATAGGTACCTTCCATTGGAACAGGAGACTACCATTACATACTATAGGTACCTTCCATTGGAACAGGAGACTACCATTAAATACTATAGGTACCTTCCAGTGGAACAGGAGACTACCATGAAATACTATAGGTACCTTCCATTGGAACAGGAGACTACCATTACATACTATAGGTACCTTCCATTGGAACAGGAGACTACCATTAAATACTATAGGTACCTTCCAGTGGAACAGGAGACTACCATTAAATACTATAGGTACCTTCCAGTGGAACAGGAGACTACCATTAAATACTATAGGTACCTTCCAGTGGAACAGGAGACTACCATTAAATACTATAGGTACCTTCCAGTGGAACAGGAGACTACCATTAAATACTATAGGTACCTTCCATTGGAACAGGAGACTACCATTAAATACTATAGGTACCTTCCAGTGGAACAGGAGACTACCATTAAATACTATAGGTACCTTCCAGTGGAACAGGAGACTACCATTAAATACTATAGGTACCTTCCATTGGAACAGGAGACTACCATTAAATACTATAGGTACCTTCCATTGGAACAGGAGACTACCATTAAATACTATAGGTACCTTCCAGTGGAACAGGAGACTACCATTAAATACTATAGGTACCTTCCAGTGGAACAATAGACTACCATTAAATACTATAGGTACCTTCCATTGGAACAGGAGACTACCATTAAATACTATAGGTACCTTCCAGTGGAACAGGAGACTACCATTAAATACTATAGGTACCTTCCAGTGGAACAATAGACTACCATTAAATACTATAGGTACCTTCCAGTGGAACAGGAGACTACCATTAAATACCATAGGTACCTTCCAGTGGAACAGGAGACTACCATTAAATACTATAGGTACCTTCCAGTGGAACAGGAGACTACCATTAAATACTATAGGTACATTCCAGTGGAACAGGAGACTACCATTAAATACTATAGGTACCTTCCAGTGGAACAGGAGACTACCATTAAATACTATAGGTACATTCCAGTGGAACAGGAGACTACCATTAAATACTATAGGTACCTTTCAGTGGAACAGGAGACTACCATTAAATACTATAGGTACCTTCCAGTGGAACAGGAGACTACCATTAAATACTATAGGTACCTTCCAGTGGAACAGGAGACTACCATTAAATACTATAGGTACCTTCCAGTGGAACAGGAGACTACCATTAAATACTATAGGTACCTTCCAGTGGAACAGGAGACTACCATTAAATACTATAGGTACCTTCCATTGGAACAGGAGACTACCATTAAATACTATAGGTACCTTCCAGTGGAACAGGAGACTACCATTAAATACTATAGGTACCTTCCATTGGAACAGGAGACTACCATTAAATACTATAGGTACATTCCATTGGAACAGGAGACTACCATTAAATACTATAGGTACCTTCCATTTGAACAGGAGACTACCATTAAATACTATAGGTACCTTCCAGTGGAACAGGAGACTACCATTAAATACTATAGGTACCTTCCAGTGGAACAGGAGACTACCATTAAATACTATAGGTACCTTCCAGTGGAACAGGAGACTACCATTAAATACTATAGGTACCTTCCAGTGGAACAGGAGACTACCAAGTACAGTACATTCAGAAAGTATTCAGACCCTTTGACTTTTTCCACATTTTGTTACGTTACAGCCTTATTCTAAAATGGATTAAATTGTGTTCTTCCCTCATCAATCTACACACAATACCCCATAATGACATCACAATACCCCAAAATGACAACATCATTTAAAAAATATATATTTTTTTGCAAAAGTATTACAAAAAAAAACTGAAATATCACATTTACATAAGTATTCAGACCCTTTACTCAGAACTTTGTTGAAGCACCTTTGGCAGTGATTACAGCATCGAGTCTTCTTGGGTTTGACGCTACAAGCTTGGCACACCTGTATTCAGGGAGTTTCTTCCATTCTTCTCTGCAGATCCTCTCAAGCTCTGTCAGGTTGGATGGGGAGTGTCGCTGCACGGCTATTTTCAGGTCTCTCCAGAGATTTTTGAGCGGGTTCAAGTCCGGGCTCTGCCTGGGACACTCAAGGACATTCAGAGACTTGTCCCGAAGCCACTCCTAAGTTGTCTTGGCTGTGTGTTTAGTGTCGTTGTCCTGTTGAAAGGTGAACCTTCGCCCCAGTCTGAGGTCCTGAGCGCTCTGGAGCAGGTTTTCATCAAGGATCTCTCTGTACTTTGCTCCATTCATCTTTCACTCAATCCTGACTAGTCTCACAGTCCCTGCCGCTGAAAAACATCCCCACAGAATGATGCTGCCACCACCATGCTTCACGTAGGGATGGTGGCAGGTTTCCTCCAGTCGTGACGCTTGGCATTCAGGCCAAAGAGTACAATCTTGGTTTCATCAGACCAGAGAATCTTGTTTTTCATGGTCTGAGAGTCTTTAGGTGCCTTTTGGCAAACTCCAAGCAGGCTGTCATGTGCCTTTTATTGAGGAGTGGCTTCCGTCTGGCTTCCGTCTGGCCATTCTACCATAAAGACCTGATTGGTGGAGTACTACAGAGATGGTTGTCCTTCTGGAAGGTTCTCCCATCTCCACAGAGGAACTCGAGAGCTCTGTCAAGAGTGCCCATCGGAACCTTCTCCCCCGGTTGCTCAGTTTGGCCGGGCGGCCAGCTCTAGGAAAAGTCTTGGTGGTTCCAAACCTCTTTTGTTCTGACATGCACTGTCAACTGTGGGAACTTTATTTAGACAAGTGTGTGCCTTTTCAAATCATGTCCAATCAATTGAATATACCACAAGTGGACTCGAAACAAGTTGTAGAAACAACTCAAGGATAATCAATGGAAACAGGATGCACCTGAGCTCAATTTTGAGTCTCATAGCAAAGTGTCTGAATACTGATGTAAATTTTTTTATTTTTTTATTTAACCTTTATTTAACCAGGTAGGCAAATTGAGAACACGTTCTCATTTACAATTGCGACCTGGCCAAGATAAAGCAAAGCAGTTCGACACATACAACAACACATAGTTACACATGGAGTAAAACAAACATATAGTCAATGATACAGTGAAAAAAAATAAGTCTATATACAATGTGAGCAAGTGAGGTGAGATAAGGGAGGTGAAGGCAAACAAATATATGTATAAATAAATAAAAATATAAAAAGGCCATGGTGGCGAAGTAAATACAACACAGCAAGTAAAATAAAAAATAAAAACACTGGAATGGTTGGTTTGCAGTGGAAGAAAGCGCAAAGTAGAGACAGAAATAATGGGGTGCAAAGGAGCAAAATAAATAAATAAATACAGTAGGTAAAGAGGTAGTTGTTTGGGCTAAATTATAGATGGGCTATGTACAGGTGCAGTAATCTATGAGCTGTAAATAAGGTATTTAAGTTTTTTATTTGTAATAAAATTGCAATAATTTCTAAACTTGTTTTCATTTTGTCATTATGGGGTATTGTGATGTCATTATGGGGTATTGTGATGTCATTATGGGGTATTGTGATGTCATTATGGGGTATTGTGATGTCATTATGGGGTATTGTGTGTAGATTGAGAAGAGAAAAAAAAATATTTTCTCCATTTTAGAATAAGGCTGTAACAGTAACAAAATGTGAGAAAAAGTCAAGGGGTCTGAATACTTTTCCCGAATGCACTGTACTATAGGTACATTCCAGTGGAACAGTAGATTACCATACAATAAAGGGACATAAATGCATAACAAACAAATCAAACTGTTGTTTTACAACAATCCCTTTCACCTCTCTTTTCAATTGTGTAGAAGTAAAAGCCAACCAGTTATTTGAGAGACAAACAGTAGATGGTACCGTACAGTATGACAAGTCTAAAAAAAAATCCATTCAGGAGAATGACTATTAAACAGCACACTTACCAGTAAAACAGTGTTATGACTGAGGTCGGAGTATAGACTGGGCACAGCTGAAGATCCATGGTTCTGGTCCAGTCAACTGCTCGTGTTGAGAGCCACCCTGCTGGTCTGATTTCTCTCTCTGAGGGTCTCACCTCTCTTTTCAATTGTGTAGAAGTAAAAGCCAACCAGTTATTTGAGAGACAAACAGTAGATGGTACCGTACAGTATGACAAGTCTAAAAGAAAAATCCATTCAGGAGAATGACTATTAAACAGCACACTTACCAGTAAAACAGTGTTATGACTGAGGTCGGAGTATAGACTGGGCACAGCTGAAGATCCATGGTTCTGGTCCAGTCAACTGCTCGTGTTGAGAGCCACCCTGCTGGTCTGATTTCTCTCTCTGAGGGTCACTTCACACAGGTCAGTGTGAAACTGTCGACCACAGGGCTCAAAGGCTCTCTCTCCTTCCTCAGCCTGGCAAGCCGGTACAAGTCAAGGCATGTTCCAGCACGCACAGCTCAGTTTCAGCCCAGGCAGCCCCCATCTGAGTGAAACTATTCACACAAGCCACAGGGAAGGAGGGGGGAGGAGAGGGGAGGAGGGGGGAGGAGAGGGCAGGAGGGGGGAGGAGAGGGGAGGAGGGGGGAGGAGAGGGGAGGAGGGGGGAGGAGAGGGTAGGAGGGGGGAGGAGAGGGTAGGAGGGGGGAGGAGAGGGAAGGAGGGAGGAGGAGAGGGAAGGAGGGAGTAGGAGGGGGGGAGGAGAGGGTAGGAGGGGGAGGAGAGGGAAGTAGGGAGGAGGAGAGGGAAGGAGGGAGTAGGACGGGGGAGGAGAGGGTAGGAGGGGGGAGGAGAGGGTAGGAGGGGGGGAGGAGAGGGAAGGAGGGAGGAGGAGAGGGAAGGAGGGAGTAGGACGGGGGGAGGAGAGGGTAGGAGGGGGGAGGAGAGGGTAGGAGGGGGGGAGGAGCAGAGAGGGGGGAAACAGTGGGGACACAAAACATGACTCAGGATGTATGGGTATATTCATATTTCAGGCTGACACTATACCGTATGGTTATAAAACAATGTGCAGCATATCACAAATATAGATACACACATAAAGAAACAAAATCAACGAAAGTTGAAAGAAACATCCTGAAATAGCAACTCTGGAATGAGCTTTTCAGCTGCCATATATGTTGACATATATATATATTGTGTAATAAAATCTATGATGTATCGCTAGGTTATAAAGTTGATTTACTTTTCCCCCCTTCAGATAGTTTTCACTAGTTTTGCACCATCTAGTGGAATGACTGCAGTGGAGGTCAGTCACTGCATAGGATGTACGTCTACAGTACTTTATGGAGCAGCCGGTTCATCTCTTACATTTCCAGAAAACAGGCCGTAGCCGTAGGCTATCTTCAACGAACAGTAGCTACAGGAATTATACATTGTTTGGCAAAAATATGGAATTAGCGGTAGAATCTATTTAGTGCAAACTGCATGACTTTGGTCGTCTTCTCTAGGTCACTGTGTAGGAGACGCCTACTCTCTGTGGTCTTCTCTAGGTCACTGTGTAGGAGACACCTACTCTCTGTAGTCTTCTCTAGGTCACTGTGTAGGAGACACCTAGTCTCTGTAGTCTTCTCTAGGTCACTGTGTAGGAGACACCTACTCTCTGTAGTCTTCTCTAGGTCACTGTGTAGGAGACACCTACTCTCTGTAGTCTTCTCTAGGTCACTGTGTAGGAGACACCTACTCTCTGTAGTCTTCTCTAGGTCACTGTGTAGGAGACACCTACTCTCTGTGGTCTTCTCTAGGTCACTGTGTAGGAGACACCTACTCTCTGTAGTCTTCTCTAGGTCACTGTGTAGGAGACACCTACTCTCTGTAGTCTTCTCTAGGTCACTGTGTAGGAGACACCTACTCTCTGTAGTCTTCTCTAGGTCACTGTGTAGGAGACACCTAGTCTCTGTCGTCTTCCCTAGGTCACTGTGTAGGAGACACCTACTCTCTGTAGTCTTCTCTAGGTCACTGTGTAGGAGACACCTACTCTCTGTAGTCTTCTCTAGGTCACTGTGTAGGAGACACCTACTCTCTGTAGTCTTCTCTAGGTCACTGTGTAGGAGACACCTACTCTCTGTAGTCTTCTCTAGGTCACTGTGTAGGAGACACCTACTCTCTGTAGTCTTCTCTAGGTCACTGTGTAGGAGACACCTACTCTCTGTAGTCTTCTCTAGGTCACTGTGTAGGAGACACCTACTCTCTGTGGTCTTCTCTAGGTCACTGTGTAGGAGACACCTACTCTCTGTAGTCTTCTCTAGGTCACTGTGTAGGAGACACCTACTCTCTGTTTTCTTCTCTAGGTCACTGTGTAGGAGACACCTACTCTCTGTAGTCTTCTCTAGGTCACTGTGTAGGAGACACCTAGTCTCTGTGGTCTTCTCTAGGTCACTGTGTAGGAGACACCTACTCTCTGTAGTCTTCTCTAGGTCACTGTGTAGGAGACACCTACTCTCTGTAGTCTTCTCTAGGTCACTGTGTAGGAGACACCTACTCTCTGTTTTCTTCTCTAGGTCACTGTGTAGGAGACACCTACTCTCTGTTTTCTTCTCTAGGTCACTGTGTAGGAGACACCTACTCTCTGTGGTCTTCTCTAGGTCACTGTGTAGGAGACACCTACTCTCTGTAGTCTTCTCTAGGTCACTGTGTAGGAGACACCTACTCTCTGTGGTCTTCTCTAGGTCACTGTGTAGGAGACACCTACTCTCTGTTTTCTTCTCTAGGTCACTGTGTAGGAGACACCTACTCTCTGTAGTCTTCTCTAGGTCACTGTGTAGGAGACACCTAGTCTCTGTGGTCTTCTCTAGGTCACTGTGTAGGAGACACCTACTCTCTGTAGTCTTCTCTAGGTCACTGTGTAGGAGACACCTACTCTCTGTTTTCTTCTCTAGGTCACTGTGTAGGAGACACCTACTCTCTGTAGTCTTCTCTAGGTCACTGTGTAGGAGACGCCTACTCTCTGTGGTCTTCTCTAGGTCACTGTGTAGGAGACACCTACTCTCTGTAGTCTTCTCTAGGTCACTGTGTCAGGAGACGACCTACTCTCTGTAGTCTTCTCTAGGTCACTGTGTAGGAGACACCTACTCTCTGTAGTCTTCTCTAGGTCACTGTGTAGGAGACGCCTACTCTCTGTAGTCTTCTCTAGGTCACTGTGTAGGAGACACCTACTCTCTGTAGTCTTCTCTAGGTCACTGTGTAGGAGACACCTACTCTCTGTAGTCTTCTCTAGGTCACTGTGTAGGAGACACCTACTCTCTGTAGTCTTCTCTAGGTCACTGTGTAGGAGACGCCTACTCTCTGTAGTCTTCTCTAGGTCACTGTGTAGGAGACACCTACTCTCTGGTTACAAATCTGCTGATGATGGACTTCAACGACCTTCATAATCTTGTTTAAATATTCATAAGGCTTCCATTGCGGGAGGCAGGTAGCCTAGTGGTAAGAGTGTTGGGCTAGTAAACGAGTGGTTGCTGGATCAAATCCCGCAAGCTGATAAGGTAAAAAAAAAGCTACTTACAGTTACCAACAGGCCTATGTGAATTACCAACAGGCCTACTTACAGTTACCAACAGGCCTACTTACAGTTACCAACAGGCCTACGACGACAGAGAGTAGGTGTCTCCTACGTGAATTACCAACGTCAGCCGTTCACATGGTTAAAACATAGACTCAATTCACATGAAATATTTATCTTTTAGGAAAAAAACATTGACTTATTTTTCTGAAGTAATAAAAAGCTCTGAGGAAGGCCTTGAGGCCGATACGATACGATACGATACGATACGATACGTACGATACGATACGATACGATACGATACGATACGATACGATACGATACGATACGTACGATACGTACGATACGATACGATACGTACGATACGATACGATACGATACGTACGATACGATACGATACGATACGTACGATACGATACGATACGATACGTACGATACGATACGATACGATACGTACGATACGATACGATACGTACGATACGATACGTACGATACGATACGTACGATACGATACGATACGATACGATACGTACGATACGATACGTACGATACGATACGTACGATACGATACGATACGATACGATACGATACGTACGATACGATACGATACGTACGATACGATACGATACGATACGTACGATACGATACGATACGATACGTACGATACGATACGTACGATACGATACGATACGATACGATACGATACGATACGTACGATACGATACGATACGATACGTAGAGCTTCTTAAAGAACAGCGAGAACAGTGTTCGGGTTTCTTCTTGTTTTCTCTCTCCTTTTATTTCTTCGGAAATGTATCAAGATCTACCTACGGAGGTAGATGGAAGGCTTCCAAATATTAAACAAGATTATAAAGGTCGCATAATATTTCTCCTTTCCTGTTAATTAGGAATATTGCAGCCTTGCAAAAAAAAAGATTTGCAGACAACAGCACATTAATATGACTGGACGCATCATACGTCTTATCATACGTCTTATCATACGTCTTATCATACGTCATACGTCTTATCATACGTCTTATCATACGTCTTATCATACGTCATACGTCTTATCATACGTCATACGTCTTATCATACGTCATACGTCTTATCATACGTCATACGTCTTATCATACGTCATACGTCTTATCATACGTCTTATCATACGTCATACGTCTTATCATACGTCATACGTCTTATCATACGTCTTATCATACGTCATACGTCTTATCATACGTCATACGTCTGATCATACGTCATACGTCTTATCATACGTCTTATCATACGTCATACGTCTTATCATACGTCATACGTCTTATCATACGTCTTATCATACGTCATACGTCTTATCATACGTCATACGTCTTATCATACGTCATACGTCTTATCATACGTCATACGTCTTATCATACGTCATACGTCTTATCATACGTCTTATCATACGTCATACGTCTTATCATACGTCATACGTCTTATCATACGCCTTATCATACGTCATACGTCTTATCATACGTCATACGTCTTATCATACGTCATACGTCTTATCATACGTCATACGTCTTATCATACGTCAAACGTCTTATCATACGTCTTATCATACGTCATACGTCTTATCATACGTCATACGTCTTATCATACGTCATACGTCTTATCATACGTCATACGTCTTATCATACGTCATACGTCTTATCATACGTCTTATCATACGTCATACGTCTTATCATACGTCATACGTCTTATCCACTTTGCGACTGAAATTGAACCAGCGAACTGGTTTGAAAGTGCTGGAATTAGATTTATAATATTAAATAACAACAATATGCCCGTAGTCCTAAATAGAACCAGTTTTAAGTGTGTCAGCTGGAACATGGACACTTTGTCCACAGAGAGAGAGAGAAAGAGAGAGAGGGGGACCGAGAGAGAGAGAGATGAGAGAGAGAGAGAGATGAGAGAGATGAGAGAGAGAGAGAGAGAGAGAGAGAGGGAGAGAGAGAGAGAGAGAGAGAGAGAGAGGGACCGAGAGAGAGAGAGAGATGAGAGAGAGAGAGGGAGAGAGAGGGACCGAGAGAGAGAGGGACCGAGAGAGAGAGATGAGAGAGAGAGAGATGAAAGAGAGAGAGAGGGAGAGAGAGAGAGAGGGACCGAGAGAGAGAGAGAGATGAGAGAGAGAGAAAGGGAGAGAAAGGGACCGAGAGAGAGAGAGATGAGAGAGAGAGATGTGTGTGTGCGTGTCCCAGCACCCCTCTGCAGTAGAGAGAGAGAAATAGATTGAGTCAGAGAGGGGGTACAGCTCCAGTAAGGTACAGTACAGTAGTGAAAGTACAGTCTCTGACAGGACACACTGAAACGTTAGTGTAATGCCAGCAGCATCAGAGAGAGACCAGCGGTGCTGCCACCTGCTATAGTACAGTATAGTGCATTTTTGCTGAGCTAGACTCTCTCTGCTGCTAGATCTGCTGCAGTACAGAAAGCGATAGCACTGCTACCTCTACACTACAGTATAGCACTGTAACACTGTAACACTGTGACAGTGCAGTATAGCACTGTGACACTGTAACACTGTGACAGTGCAGTATAGCACTGTGACACTGTAACACTGTGACAGTGCAGTATAGCACTGTGACACTGTAACACTGTGACACTGTAATACTGTAACACTGTAACACTGTAGTACTGTAACACTGTAACACTGCAGTATAGCACTGTACCACTGTAACACTGTGACACTGTAACACTGTAACACTGCAGTATAGCACTGTAACACTGTAACACTGCAGTACTGTAACACTGCAGTACTGTAACACTGTAGTACTATACAACTGTAACACTGCAACACTGTAACACTGTAACACTGCAACACTGTAACACTGCAACACTGTAACACTGCAACACTGTAACACTGCAACACTGCAACACTGTAACACTGTAACACTGCAACACTGTAACACTGTAACACTGCAACACTGTAACACTGCAGCACTGTAACACTGTAACACTGCAGCACTGTAACACTGTAGCACTGTAACACTGTGACACTGTGACACTGTAGTAGTGTAACACTGCAACACTGCAACACTGCAACACTGTAACACTGTAACACTGCAGCACTGTAACACTGTAACACTGCAGCACTGTAACACTGTAGCACTGTAACACTGTGACACTGTGACACTGTAGTAGTGTAACACTGCAACACTGCAACACTGCAACACTGTAACACTGTAACACTGCAGCACTGTAACACTGTAGCACTGTAACACTGTAACACTGTGACACTGTGACACTGCAACACTGCAACACTGCAACAATGTGACACTGCAACACTGCAACACTGCAACACTGCAACACTGTAACACTGTAACACTGCAACACTGCAACACTGCAACACTGTAACACTGCAACACTGCAACACAGTAGCACTGCAACACTGCAACACTGCAACACTGCAACACTGCAACACTGCAACACTGTAGCACTGCAACACTGCAACGCAGTAGCACTGTAACACTGCAACACAGTAGCAGGCAGGCAGCAGTTTTGCTGAGCTGGTTTCTGCTGCACCAGAATTCAGAATCCTTCCACTAGAGCAGTGACGACCTCACTGTACCCTCCTGTATAGCTCAGAGTGGAACTGCTCCCAAACGGCACCCTATTCGCTGTGTAGTACACTATATAGGGAATAGGGTCCCAAACCACACCCTGTGTAGTGCACTATATAGGGAATAGGGTCCCAAACCACACCTTGTGTAGTGCACTACATAAAGAATAGGGCACCTCTTTCCAGTCAGAAGATACGGAAGAGAATAATCAGCTGAATACTTATGACTGTGATTACATTAAATCTTAACTGTGCAATGATATCGTTGATGAAGTGTTTTCTCTTCTTCGTATAAAATCAGAGGTGGTTTTATAAGTGTATCATGTTTTAATGTACACCACATTACGCCCTTGTACCCTCCAGCGCAGCTCAGCGATCACTCTGTAGAAGCTAGTGGTAGTGTAAACCGGCTGTATATTCCTGCTGACTGTGCTAAAGCAAGGCTAGGATGATGATACAGGACTGTGACTGAACACCATCTTATTTTTATCAAATCAGAGATAGTTGAATCATTTATTTATTTAACTTACTAGAAACTCTTTGGTGGTTTTATCTGTGTCGGAAATGTCGTAGTTTTATTCCTTCATTTATAATCTAAACAAGAATTACAAAAAAAATAAAACGCTTAAATGTTTAAAAAATATATATATATATTCTAACCTCTGTTACAACCTCGTCATCCCAATCCAGCTTTAATGCGGTTATTTCCGGGCACAAACATTGAACGAGGCCCCACAGTAACACACATCTAGCCCTCCCTCTCAGAGGGTAAAGGGTCAGTGGGGGAGAGAGGAGGAAGAAGGAATCCTTACCCCCAGCCAGTTCAACGCTTGCTGCATTGATTACATCATCGGGAAGTGTAGCTAGAGCCTGAATGGGACAATGCACCATTAGGAGGAGAGGAAAGAAGAGAAGAGGGAGAGGGAGATGGAGAGGGAGAGGGATGAGAGGAGAGGAGATGGATGAGAGGAGAGGGATGAGAGGAGAGGGATGAGAGGAGAGGAGATGGATGAGAGGAGAGGGATGAGAGGAGAGGGATGAGAGGAGAGGGATGAGAGGAGAGGGATGAGAGGAGAGGAGATGGATGAGAGGAGAGGGATGAGAGGAGAGGGATGAGAGCAGAGGGATGAGAGGAGAGGGATGAGAGGAGAGGAGATGGATGAGAGGAGAGGGATGAGAGGAGCAGAGAGGAGAGGGATGAGAGGAGAGGGATGAGAGGAGAGGGATGAGAGGAGCAGAGAGGAGAGGGATGAGAGGAGAGGGATGAGAGGAGAGGAGAGGAGAGGGATGAGAGGAGAGGGATGAGAGGAGAGGAGAGGGATGAGAGGAGAGGGATGAGAGGAGAGGAGAGGGATGAGGGGGATGAGAGGAGCGGAGAGGGATGAGGGGGATGAGAGGAGAGGAGAGGGATGAGGGGGGTGAGAGGAGAGGGATGAGGGGGATGAGAGGAGCGGAGAGGGATGAGGGGGATGAGAGGAGAGGGATGAGGGGGATGAGAGGAGCGGAAAGGAGAGGGATGATGGGGGTGAGAGGAGAGGGATGAGGGGGATGAGAGGAGCGGAGATGGATGAGAGGAGAGGGATGAGAGGAGAGGGATGAGAGCAGAGGGATGAGAGGAGAGGAGATGGATGAGAGGAGAGGGATGAGAGGAGCAGAGAGGAGAGGGATGAGAGGAGAGGGATGAGAGGAGCAGAGAGGAGAGGGATGAGAGGAGAGGGATGAGAGGAGAGGGATGAGAGGAGCAGAGAGGAGAGGGATGAGAGGAGAGGGATGAGAGGAGAGGAGAGGAGAGGGATGAGAGGAGAGGGATGAGAGGAGAGGAGAGGGATGAGGGGGATGAGAGGAGCGGAGAGGGATGAGGGGGATGAGAGGAGAGGAGAGGGATGAGGGGGGTGAGAGGAGAGGGATGAGGGGGATGAGAGGAGCGGAGAGGGATGAGGGGGATGAGAGGAGAGGGATGAGGGGGATGAGAGGAGCGGAAAGGAGAGGGATGATGGGGGTGAGAGGAGAGGGATGAGGGGGATGAGAGGAGCGGAGAGGGATGAGGGGGATGAGAGGAGTGGAGAGGAGAGGGATGAGGGTGAGGAGAGGAGAGGGATGAGGGGGGTGAGAGGAGAGGGATGAGGGGGATGAGGGGGATGAGAGGAGAGGGATGAGGGGGATGAGAGGAGCGGAGAGGGATGAGGGGGATGAGAGGAGAGGGATGAGAGGAGCGGAGAGGGATGTGGGGGATGAGAGGGATGAGGGGGATGAGAGGAGAGGGATGAGGGGGATGAGAGGAGCGGAGAGGAGAGGGATGAGGGGGATGAGAGGAGAGGAGTACAACCACGCAGGCAGCTGATCTGGTAAATGAATGGTCGTACACTGCTGCGTCCCCCCTTCCCTCCCTCTGGGGTACCCCCTGATCACACAGGCATCTCCCCCTATCTGCCCTGCTCCCTGCTCCACGTCCTTTCCCCAGCTCACTCACCCCCAGTCCGTACACAGACAGCCCAAAGCCGGCCGGTAGCTGCCTCTCTCTCTCTCTCTCTCTCTCCCTCTCTCTCTCTCTCTCTCTCTCTCTCTCTCTGTCTGCACCGCGTGACTGCTGACTAGAGTGTGCCTGCCTGCTGGCGCGATAGCCCAACCTGCACTGCAGAATTCAGGAACTGAGCTGACTGAGCTGACAGAGCTAACTGCTCACACTGCTGCTGCAGGACACTGCTGCAGGACACACTGCTGCAGGATACTGCTGCAGGACGCTGCTGTGCTGTTCTCTTCTCTGCTGTTCTGCTGGCTCACACACACACACACACACACACACACACACACACACACACACACACACACACACACACACACACACACACACACACACACACACACACACACACACACACACACACACACACACACACACACACACACACACACACACACACACACACACACACACACACACACACACACACACACACACACACACACACACACCGGCTCCCCTTCTTTCCCCCACTCAGGAACAGGACATGTGCTCTACTCTGCTGCTGCATTTTAGGAGGAAGGGGTAGGGGGAAACGGGGTCCAGAATTACACAGGGGGTAGGGGGAAACGGGGTCCAGAATTACACAGGGGGTAGGGGGAAACGCGGTCCAGAATTACACAGGGGGTAGGGGAAACGGGGTCCAGAATTACGTAGGGGAAAACGGGTCCAGAATTACACAGGGGGTAGGGGGAAACGGGGTCCAGAATTACACAGGGGGTAGGGGGAAACGGGATCCAGAATTACACAGGGGTTAGGGGGAAACGGGGTCGAGAATTACACATGGGGTAGGGGGAAACGGGGTCCAGAATTACACAAGGGGTAGGGGGAAACGGGGTCCAGAATTACACAGGGGGTAGGGGGAAACGGGGTCCAGAATTACACAGGGGGTAGGGGGAAACGGGGTCCAGAATTACACAGGGGGTAGGGGGAAACGAGGTCCAGAATTACACAGGGGGTAGGGGAAACGGGGTCCAGAATTACGGAGGGGGAAACGGGGTCCAGAATTACACAGGGGGTAGGGGGAAACGGGGTCCAGAAATACACAGGGGGTAGGGGGAAACAGGGTCCAGAATTACACAGGGGGTAGGGGGAAACGGGGTCCAGAATTACACAGGGGGTAGGGGGAAACGGGGTCCAGAATTACACAGGGGGTAGGGGGAAACAGGGTCCAGAATTACACAGGGGGTAGGGGGAAACGGGGTCCAGAATTACACAGGGGTTAGGGGGAAACGGGGTCCAGGACAGAGGGGGCGAGAGAGAGAGAGAGAGAGAGGGGGCGAGAGAGAGAGAGAGAATGCTATCAGTGCTGGACATACAGAGACAGAGAACCCCCCCTCAGTAAAAACAGAGACAGAGAGAACCCCCCCTCAGTAAAAACAGAGACAGAGAGAACCCCCCCCTCAGTAAATACAGAGACAGAGAACCCCCCCTCAGTAAAAACAGAGACAGAGAGAACCCCCCTCAGTAAAAACAGAGACAGAGAGAACCCCCCTCAGTAAATACAGAGACAGAGAGAACCCCCCCTCAGTAAATACAGAGACAGAGAACCCCCCCATCAGTAAAAATAGAGACAGAGAGAACCCCCCCCCCCTCAGTAAAAACAGAGACAGAGAACAACCACCCCTCAGTAAATACAGAGACAGAGAACCCCCCCATCAGTAAAAACAGAGACAGAGAACCCCCCCTCAGTAAAAACAGAGACAGAGAGAACCCCCCCCCCTCAGTAAACACAGAGACAGAGAGAACCCCCCCCCCCAGTAAAAACAGAGACAGAGAGAACCCCCCCCCCTCAGTAAACACAGAGACAGAGAGAACCCCCCCCCCCCAGTAAAAACAGAGACAGAGAGAACCCCCCCTCAGTAAAAACAGAGACAGAGAGAACCCCCCCTCAGTAAAAACAGAGACAGAGAGAACCCCCCCTCAGTAAAAACAGAGACAGAGAGAACCCCCCCTCAGTAAAAACAGAGACAGAGAGAACCTCCCCTCAGTAAAAACAGAGACAGAGAGACCACCCCCCCCCCCCCCCCCTCAGGAAAAACGGAGACAGAGAGAACCCCCCCCCCCCCCCCCCTGTATTTTATAAATACATTTATACGTCAGCAGTTACCTGGTCTTAACCTTAACCAAACAACTGGGATGACGAAGCAAGTCCATGTATTTACACGGTGTTAGCATAGTAACCTGAAGCAAGGCCATGTATTTACACGGTGTTAGCATAGTAACCTGAAGCAAGTCCATGTATTTACACGGTGTTAGCATAGTAACCTGAAGCAAGTCCATGTATTTACACGGTGTTAGCATAGTAACTTGAAGCAAGGCCATGTATTTACACGGTGTTAGCATAGTAACCTGAAGCAAGGCCATGAATTTTCACGGTGTTAGCATAGTAACCTGAAGCAAGGCCATGAATTTACACGGTGTTAGCATAGTAACCTGAAGCAAGGCCATGTATTTACACGGTGTTAGCATAGTAACCTGAAGCAAGGCCATGTATTTTCATGGTGTTAGCATAGTAACCTGAAGCAAGGCCATGTATTTTCATGGTGTTAGCATAGTAACCTGAAGCAAGGCCATGTATTTTCACGGTGTTAGCATAGTAACCTGAAGCAAGGCCATGTATGTTCATGGTGTTAGCATAGTAACCTGATGCAAGGCCATGTATTTTCACGGTGTTAGCATAGTAACCTGAAGCAAGGCCATGTATTTTCATGGTGTTAGCATAGTAACCTGAAGCAAGGCCATGTATTTTCATGGTGTTAGCATAGTAACCTGAAGCAAGGCCATGTATGTTCATGGTGTTAGCATAGTAACCTGAAGCAAGGCCATGTATTTTCATGGTGTTAGCATAGTAACCTGAAGCAAGTCCATTTATTTTCATGGTGTTAGCATAGTAGCCTGAAGTGAACACAGTCAGACAGACTATGACCTGGATTCACAATGAACCTCTAGGCAGGTGTCCGTGAGTTTAGGAACCTCTAGGCAGGTGTCCGTGAGTTTAGGAACCTCTAGGCAGGTGTCCGTGAGTTTAGGAAACTCTAGGCAGGTGTCCGTGAGTTTAGGAACCTCTAGGCAGGTGTCTGTGAGTTTAGGAACCTCTAGGCAGGTGTCCGTGAGTTTAGGAACCTCTAGGCCAGTGTCTGTGAGTTTAGGAACCTCTAGGCAGGTGTCCGTGAGTTTAGGAACCTCTAGGCCAGTGTCTGTGAGTTTAGGAACCTCTAGGCAGGTGTCCGTGAGTTTAGGAACCTCTAGGCAGGTGTCTGTGAGTTTAGGAACCTCTAGGCCAGTGTCTGTGAGTTTAGGAACCTCTAGGCAGGTGTCCGTGAGTTTAGGAACCCTATTTCACCTTCACTCAGAGACTTTTATAATAAACAAACCATACAAAATAACATGATGGTCTTTAGAACAGTGCACATACCAATGCACTAGCACCATCAATCACTCCAATGTATTTTATAAAGCCCTTTTTACATCAGCAGTCACAAAGGGATTTACAGATTACCCGGCCTCGACCACAGAGCTAACAGTAGCCTAGCGTCCCGGACGGTCATGAGAGAGAGAGCTGCACAGAGATTTGCTGCAAGTGCAAAAGAGACACGTCTAGGAGAGAGATCGTTTTACTCTGCAGTACTGAGAGAATGATGATCCTGTCTTTCTCTCTGTCTCTCTCTCTCTCTCTCTCTCTTTCTCTGTCTCTCTCTCTCTCTTTTGCTCTGTCTCTCTCTCTTTCTCTGTCTCTCTCTCTCTCTTTCGCTCTGTCTCTCTCTCTTTCTCTCTGTCTCTCTCTCTCTCTTTCTCTGTCTCTCTCTCTCTCTTTCGCTCTGTCTCTCTCTCTTTCTCTCTGTCTCTCTCTCTCTCTTTCTCTGTCTCTCTCTCTCTTTCGCTCTGTCTCTCTCTCTTTCTCTGTCTCTCTCTCTCTTTCGCTCTGTCTCTCTCTCTTTCTCTGTCTCTCTCTCTTTCTCTGTCTCTCTCTCTCTTGAGGACAAATAGATCCTGTTAGCAGATAGTACATAATACATAGTCACAAAGACAGAAGCTGTATAAATATCATAAACCGTATATGATATAATGTATTCACTTATACAGACTCTTTCATTTCACCCCTATTCACGTTTCATTTATCTGCAGCTTTCATTCATTCCCCTTTTTCTCTCACTGCAGCAGAAGGTCCCTTTGTCTGTCTGTCCCGTCCAGTGCGGGCCGTTCTTCTAGCTTCATTATGAGGTATCGACTCAAATGGCACCGACTCAAATGGCACCCTATTCCCTATATAGTGCACTACTTTTGACTAGAGCCCTATGGCACCCTATTCCCTATGTAGTGCACTACTTTTGACCAGGGCCCTATGGCACCCTATTCCCTACATAGTGCACTACTTTTGACCAGGGCCCACAGGGGTCTCAGAGTTAACTCCGACAACTCCTTCAGTCCACTGCTCAGCAGTCATATCAACTGTCCAATGAGACAATTAAATAATTGAAGCACCTGTCCTAAGTCAAAGAACCATAGACCTAAATAATATACCTATATATACCTATATAATACACCTATATAATATACTATATAATATATAATACCTATATAATACACCTATATAATACACTATATAATATATAATACCTATATAATATACTATATAATAAACCTATTTAATATACATATAACATACACTATATAATATACCTATATAATATACCATATAATATACTATATAATACTTATATAATATACTATATAATATACCTATATAATATACCTATATAATACACCGATTTAATATACATATAAAATACACTATATAATATACCTATATAATACCTATATAATCTACTATATAATATACTATATAATACACCTATAATATACTATATAATATACCTATATACCTTACAGCTATGAAGCATACAACTCAGAGAGTACCACAAAGTACGCAGAAAGCTGAAACAAGCACATATATTAACCCCTTCCACTGACCAAATCCTGTAAACTCCAGCACACTGAGTTGTAGAATAGAATAGAACAGAACAAAATAGAACAGAATAAAACAGAACAGAACATAATAGAACAGAATAGAATAGAACATAACAGAATAGAACATAACAAAATAGAACATAACAGAATAGAACAAGAATAGAATAGAACATCAAAGAACAGAACAGAATAGAACATCAAATAACAGAACATAATAGAACAGAATAGAACAGAATAGAACATAATAGAATAGAACAGAACAGAACAGAATAGAACAGAACAGAATAGAACAGAACAGAACAGAAACAGAATAGAATAGAACATCATAGAACAGAACATAATTGAACAGAACAGAACAGAACAGAACATAATAGAACAGAATAGAACAGAACAGAACAGAACAGAACAGAACAGAACAAAATATAGTAGAATAGAATAGAACAGAATAGAACAGAATAGAACAGAACAGAACTCCAGCACACTGAGTTTTAGAACAGAACAGAATAGAACATAATAGAATAGAACAGAATAGAACAGAATAGAACAGAATAGAACAGAACATAATAGAACAGAATAGAACAGAAGAACAGAACAGAATAGAACAGAACAGAACAGAATAGAACAGAATAGAACAGAATAGAACAGAATAGAACAGAATAGAACAGAATAGAACAGAATAGAACAGAATAGAACAGAATATAGTAGAATAGAACAGAACAGAATAGAACAGAATAGAACAGAACTCCAGCATACTGAGTTTTAGAACAGAAGAGAACAGAACAGAATAGAACATAATAGAATAGAACAGAATAGAACAGAATAGAACAGAACATAATAGAACAGAATAGAACAGAACATAATAGAATAGAACAGAACAGAACAGAACAGAATAGTGTATCTCTATCTATATCTTGAATCATCACTTAGTGCAGTGCAGAACCCCTCATGGCTGGCCCCGGCCCGGTCAGACCCTGCGACAGACGGCCCCACCAACTGCCTGATATCTGACACACTCCTGCTATTTAAAGCTTCTCAGCCCTGTCTCTGCCATGTGTTAAACAGAGGTGCCGCAGTCCACCACTACCCGCCTGGTGCACTGAGTCTGCGACAGCCGACTACTATAGTAACCGCCTGGTGCACTGAGTCTGCGACAGCCGACTACTATAGTAACCGTTTGGTGCACTGTGACTGCGACAGCCGACTACTATAGTAACCGCCTGGTGCACTGAGTCTGCGACAGCCGACTACTATAGTAACCGCCTGGTGCACTGAGTCTGCGACAGCCGACTACTATAGTAACCGTTTGGTGCACTGTGACTGCGACAGCCGACTACTATAGTAACCGCCTGGTGCACTGAGTCTGCGACAGCCGACTACTATAGTAACCGCCTGGTGCACTGAGTCTGCGACAGCCGACTACTATAGTAACCGCCTGGTGCACTGAGTCTGCGACAGCCGACTACTATAGTAACCGCCTGGTGCACTGAGTCTGAGACAGCCGACTACTATAGTAACCACCTGGTGCACTGTGACTGTGACAGCCGACTACTATAGTAATCGCTTGGTGCACTGAGCCGAACCACTAACTGGCTAGCTGGTGCAACAACTGACTGGGTCACCGATGCTATTAGAGCTTCCTGTGACTGTGACCGCAGACTCTTGAGTCAGACACTCATTCTATTACTACGGTCAGACAGGAATAGACATCAGCTGTAAGGTTCCTTTAACAATCAACGCTGTAGAACGAGAGGTAAGTTGAGGATAAATAATGACAACACCATAATAATACCGTGAGAGGACAATAACACTATCTTAGTATCGGCATTTGTGGTAAATACAGGAATACAGCCCCCCCCCATAAGAAGAGTCTAAAATACAAGCACACAGTCCACGAAGAGAAGTCTATAGAACTAGCTGCATCATCACACACATAGAGAAACTTCTGCATACTCACTGACTGTCTCTTCTTGTCTTCAGTCTCTTCAGTGGAGCTGGGCTGCTGCTACTGATGCTGCTGTCTGCTGGAGGAGTTGATGGTGTGTGAGGCTTCCTTCACGCTGCCGTAAAGTTGACTGCAGCATTGCCTCCTGAACAGAATGACATTGTTTGCTCTCTCCCCCTCCTTTCTATTCCTCTCCCTCTTTCTTTATCCCCCACTCCTCCTCCTCCTCTTATTGCACTCTCGCTCGCTCGCTCTCTCTCTCTCTCTCTCTCTCTCTCTCTCTGTCTCTCTCTCATCCCCCCCTCTCTCTCATCCCCCTCTCTCTCTCTCTCTCTCATCCCCCTCTCTCTCTCTCTCTCATCCCCCTCTCTTTCCATCTATCCCTTACTCCACCTCTTCCTCCTCCTCCTCCTCCTCCTGTTTCGCACACGCTCACTGGCAGCACAAAATGCACCGCTCAGCAGTGTGTTCTCTCCCCCTCTCTCTACCTCTCTCTCTCTCTCTCTCTCTCTCGCTCCCTCTCTCTCTCCTCTCTCTCTCTCTCTCTCTCTCTCTCTCTCTCTCTCTCTCTCTCTCTCTCTCTCTCTCTCTCTCTCTCTCTCTCTCTCTCGCTCCCTCTCTCTCTCCCCTCTCTCCCTCTCCCTCTCTCTCTCTCCCTCTACCCTCTCTCCCTCTCTCCCCTCTCTCCCTCTCCCTCTCTCCCTCTCCCTCCCCCCTCTCTCTCTCTCTCTCTCTACTGCAGCACAGCAGATCCTCCTTCATCCTTCTCTTCATTCATTTTCATAGTACAGCAAAATCATCATCACACCATCCTTTCAGAATTACAGTAATAGAAAGTAATTACAGTAATAGAAAGTAATTACAGTAATAGAAAGTAATTACAGTAATATAAAATTATGGAAGTACTGAATTTGCGATGCAGTTATTAGTAGAGAATACTGTATTATACCATAGAAATTGTTTGTTGAATTGTTGAATCAGTTACAGTAGAGGATAGATCATTACAGGGTAATAACCAGACGTGAAGCTGTGAGCTGTGAATTTTGCTGAGACAGAAATAGACCAAAACTTTTTTTTGTTGATAAATTGGCACAATTGTGAAAGAGAGAGATGTGCTTAAGAAATGCTTGCATTTTCTTTCAAGGTTTCTTGGACAATGAGATTCACTTTATGGGGAATTGATTTAAATGGCTGACGTAGAGCTGTCTTCTCTCTGCAGAAACAGGTCTTTTTCACATGACTTTGTTCTCCTAGCTAGTGAACCCTCTCAACCTTCCCTCTGGAGCTGCTTCACATTAAACCCTAGGACCAGGCATCACTGGAAAGGATGGAGGACAATGGCCTGCCGCCGTGGAAACCAGGAAACCAGGAATCACTGGAGCACAGGGGATCTGCCTCCGTAGAACCAGGCACCACTGGAGCACAGGGGATCTGCCTCCGTAGAACCAGGCACCACTGGAGCACAGGGGATCTGCCTCCGTGGAAACCAGGCATCACTGGAGCACAGGGGATCTGCCTCCGTAGAACCAGGCACCACTGGAGCACAGGGGATCTGCCGCCATGGAAACCAGGCATCACTGGAGCACAGGGGATCTGCCGCCGTGGAAACCAGGCATCACTGGAGCACAGGGGATCTGCCGCCGTGGAAACCAGGCATCACTGGAGCACAGGGGATCTGCCTCCGTAGAACCAGGCACCACTGGAGCACAGGGGATCTGCCGCCATGGAAACCAGGCATCACTGGAGCACAGGGGATCTGCCGCCGTGGAAACCAGGCATCACTGGAGCACAGGGGATCTGCTTCCGTAGAACCAGGCACCACTGGAGCACAGGGGATCTGCCGCCGTGGAAACCAGGCATCACTGGAGCACAGGGGATCTGCCGCCGTGGAAACCAGGCATCACTGGAGCACAGGGGATCTGCCGCCGTGGAAACCAGGCATCACTGGAGCACAGGGGATCTGCTTCCGTAGAACCAGGCACCACTGGAGCACAGGGGATCTGCCGCCATGGAAACCAGGCATCACTGGAGCACAGGGGATCCGCTTCCGTAGAACCAGGCATCACTGGAGCACAGGGGATCTGCCGCCGTGGAAACCAGGCATCACTGGAGCACAGGGGATCTGCCGCCGTGGAAACCAGGCATCACTGGAGCACAGGGGATCTGCCTCCGTAGAACCAGGCATCACTGGAGCACAGGGGATCTGCCGCCGTGGAAACCAGGCATCACTGGAGCACAGGGGATCTGCTTCCGTAGAACCAGGCACCACTGGAGCACAGGGGATCTGCCGCCGTGGAAACCAGGCATCACTGGAGCACAGGGGATCTGCCGCCGTGGAAACCAGGCATCACTGGAGCACAGGGGATCTGCCGCCGTGGAAACCAGGCATCACTGGAGCACAGGGGATCTGCTTCCGTAGAACCAGGCACCACTGGAGCACAGGGGATCTGCCGCCATGGAAACCAGGCATCACTGGAGCACAGGGGATCCGCTTCCGTAGAACCAGGCATCACTGGAGCACAGGGGATCTGCCGCCGTGGAAACCAGGCATCACTGGAGCACAGGGGATCTGCCTCCGTAGAAACCAGGCATCACTGGAGCACAGGGGATCTGCCGCCGTGGAAACCAGGCATCACTGGAGCACAGGGGATCTGCCGCCGTGGAAACCAGGCATCACTGGAGCACAGGGGATCTGCCGCCGTGGAAACCAGGCATCACTGGAGCACAGGGGATCTGCCGCCGTGGAAACCAGGCATCACTGGAGCACAGTGGCTACGCAGCCTTAGAACCAGGCATTCCTGCACACTGACCCTAACTGCCCTGTTACTGGCTTGGAATATTTTATTTTCACCTTGTCCTTTTCAGCATGGTTCCAGGCTCAGCAACTAAAGTGAATGCGTAACCAGGACGGTGCAGTAGGCTACAGCTGGGCTTGGCTCAGTAGTATGAAAAAGGGGTATTAGTGTGTCATGGATGATGCCTCTGTGCCTCAACTCTTATACCTGATAGGTTGCACTTAGAAGGGTGAACAGATGAATATTTTGCCGTCAAGGGATACAAACTACACTGTTACCGTTCACAGACACAAAACAGCCAGCGTTACACAATGGTTGACTGCATGACCGTTGAGCTGCAATGACTGTTGGAGGTCGACTGTATGACGTCACTCATCATACGCTTGTTTGTATATCGTTGTATTTTACATTTGCGTGACTGTTCTTGTCTATCAGTCTATTGGTCTGTTGTTACTTGTCATGTTTAGTGGTTGTTGTTGTTGTTGGTGTTGTTGTTGTTGTTGGTGTTGTTGTTGTTGGTGTTGCTGTTGTTGTTGTTGTTGTTGCTGTTGGTGTTGTTGTTGTTGTTGTTGTTGTTGTTGTTGTTGTTGCTGTTGGTGTTGGTGTTGTTGTTGTTGTTGTTGTTGTTGCTGTTGTTGTTGTTGCTGTTGGTGTTGGTGTTGCTGTTGCTGTTGTTGTTGTTGTTGTTGGTGTTGTTGTTGTTGTTGGTGTTGCTGTTGTTGTTGTTGTTGTTGTTGTTGGTGTTGTTGTTGTTGTTGGTGTTGCTGTTGTTGTTGTTGTTGTTGTTGTTGTTGCTGTTGTTGTTGTTGCTGTTGGTGTTGGTGTTGCTGTTGTTGTTGTTGTTGTTGTTGCTGTTGTTGTTGGTGTTGGTGTTGGTGTTGTTGTTGTTGTTGGTGTTGTTGTTGTTGTTGGTGTTGCTGTTGTTGTTGTTGTTGTTGTTGTTGCTGTTGTTGTTGTTGCTGTTGGTGTTGGTGTTGGTGTTGCTGTTGTTGTTGTTGGTGTTGCTGTTGTTGTTGTTGTTGTTGTTGTTGTTGTTGTTGTTGCTGTTGTTGTTGTTGCTGTTGGTGTTGGTGTTGGTGTTGCTGTTGTTGTTGTTGTTGTTGTTGTTGCTGTTGGTGTTGTTGCTGTTGTTGTTGTTGCTGTTGTTGTTGTTGTTGTTGTTGGTGTTGTTGTTGTTGTTGGTGTTGCTGTTGTTGTTGTTGTTGTTGTTGTTGTTGGTGTTGGTGTTGGTGTTGTTGTTGTTGTTGTTGCTGTTGGTGTTGTTGTGGAAGAGTAACAGCTGCTTCTGTAGAAGCTGATGGAGATAAAATATACCAAAGAAACAAATGAATCACACCAGACATATTATGCTGTTGTGCGAAACATCTCAACTACTGCGTGTCCTTAGAAGAGTCACTGGGAAGGTAAGGAACAGGAACACACGTGGTGAAATGTTTCAGACAATGATCCGCATGGACAGGAAGGATCTCTGTCTCCTTCACCGCGTCTCTCTCACTGCCCCCAGAAGCATATCTTCCACATGTAGGTCTGCGTCTGACATGGCACACTACACCCTATTACCGAAGTGGGCACCTAGTCAAAAGTAGTGGACTATATTAGAAATAAGGTTCCCGTTTTGCACACAGCCTCAGTCTAGCTTACAGTGTCTGGGTCAATCACGTGACGTGTACATAGTGTCTGGATAAAATATTCGACAACTAATATATACAAATGTTATGTTATGTAACCTTTTTCTTTTATTGAGTCCTAAAAGAGTTCACAGTGAAATGTAATTAAAGCGGTCACTAGGGCAACCGTCCGAAGGCCCACATTTAAAAAAATATCTTTATTTAACTAGACAAGTCAGTTAAGAGCATATTCTTATTTACAATGAGGGCCTACCCCAGCCAAAACCTGGACGACGTTGGGCGCCGCCCTATGGGACTCCCGATCACGGCCGGTTGTGATACAGCCTGGAATCGAACCAGGGTTTGTAGTGACGCCTCTAGCACTGAAATGCAGTGCCTTAGTCCACTGCGCCACTCAGGAGCCCCAAATGCAATCCATATAAATATTAAACATCTTAAATCGTCACAAAACGGTTTATTCTGCCATTATTTAATGTTCTGATCCACTATACTGCTATATGGGTACAACATTAAGTCACTATTTTGGATCAAATCACCTGATGATACTCATGTGACCAGATGTGACATCATGAAGATGCACGTGAGAGACCCTCTGGTTAAGAAGGTAAGTCTCTCGTAAATGTTTGATAAATTTACATTTCCACTCCCTGTCAGGTCCCCCCCCCCCCCCCCCCCCCCCAATTTGCCACTGGCCTTGAACCGTTAAAGCAACAAACACCAAACCAACATTGACATGTGCAGACTGACTCAACGCAGATTGTTGTCAAAATATTGTTGATTATTGTACTTTTTTAACTATAATCACATTTGCTTAAAACCCAATGCATTTCAATTTCTATAGACTTAAATGACAACACATGTACATTTGCATAAAATATATGGGTTATCATTTTTATTTTACCTTTATTTAACTAAGCAAGTCAGTTAAGAACAAATTCTTATTTTACAATGACGGCCTAGGCCAAACCCTCCCCTAACCCGGACGACGCTGGGCCAATTGTGCGCCGCCCTATGGGACTCCCGATCACGACTGGTTGTGATACAGTCCGGGATCTAACCAGGGTTTGTAGTGACGCCTCTAGCACTGAGATGCAGTGCCTCAGACCGCTTCGCCACTTGGGAGCCCAATGAGAACAATATGATTCAATGTTCACCATAAGAACACGGTGGTAGACATGTCAAATACTACTGCTCTTTAGCCATTTCAACTCCAAACCTTAAATTAACTTCAACATTTTCAAAACGTAATAAACTATAACTATTTAAATGTAAATAAAAAAATAGAATACAATAACCCAGCAACGATAAAAGCAACTCTAGAACCGTTCAAGCTGAAGCACCAAACCAACATTCACATGTTCAGGCTATGCTATCAACCATAAAAACTTCAAGACAAGATAGCAAGTACACACATTTTATTTTATTAATCTTAAGGCTAGGGGGCACTATTTTCACGTCCGTATGAAAAGTGTGCCCAAAGTAAACTGCCTGCTACTCAGGCCCAGAAGCTAGGATATGCATATAATTGGTAGATTTGGATTGAAAACACTCTAACGGTTCTAAAACTGTTAAAATTATGTCTGTGAGTATAACAGAACTTATTTGGCAGGCAAAACCCCGAGGACAAACCATCCAGGAAAAAAGAAATTTCAGGTCACTCTCTTTTCAATGGGGTTTCTATGTGGATCTAGATTTCTAAGGCACTTGCTTGCAGTTCCTATCGCTTCCACTAGATGTCAACAGTCTTTAGAAATTGGTTGATGTTTTTCCTTTGTGAAATGAAGAAGTAGGGCTGTTCAGAACGAGGGTCGGGTCTAGTGTTCTGTTGTGGTTGGGTCGCACGACCTGAAAGCTCGCTACGCTTTGTTTACGTCCGGTATTGAACACAGTTTATTCCGTCTTAAATGTTATCGATTATTTACGTTTAAATATACATAAAGTTGTATTAGGAAAGTTGTTTGAAATGTTTGGATCAAGTTTACAGGTAACTTATTAGATACTTTGTAGTCATGTTGCGCAAGTTGGAACCGGTGTATTTTCAGAATCAAACGCGCCAAATAAACTGACATTTTGGGGATATAACGACATAATTAATTGAGCAAAAGGACCATTTGTGATGTTTAATGGACATATTGGAGTGCCAACAGAAGAAGATCTTCAAGGGTAAGGCATGAATTATATCGTTATTTCTGAGTTTTGTGTGGCACCTGGCGGGATGAAATATGATTGTCTGTGTTTGTTTGATGGGGTGCTGTCCTCAGATAATAGCATGGTTTGCTTTCGCCGTAAAGCCTTTTTGAAATCTGACACTGTGGCTGGATTAACAAGAGGTTCATCTTTAAACCGATGTATAACACTTGTATGATTTATGAATTATTATTATGAGTATTTCTGTTTTTGAATTTGGTGCGCTGCTATTTCACTGGGTGTTGTCAAATCAATCCCGTTAACGGGATTGGCGCGCGAAGGGATCACTAAGAAGTTTTTAATGTACTTTTTCTAGTTTGTTTTTGTGTCAATACAAGTGTTGGGTACACATCAGAGTGAAGCCAGTCGAACACCACCAGTCCAACAACACCATCCAACACCGCCAGTCCAACACCGTCAGTCCAACAACACCATCCAACACCGCCAGTCCTACAACACCATCCAACACCACCAGTCCTACAACACCATCCAACACCGCCAGTCCAACAACACCATCCAACACCGCCAGTCCTACAACACCATCCAACACCACCAGTCCAACAACACCATCCAACACCGCCAGTCCAACAACACCATCCAACACCGCCAGTCCTAGAACACCATCCAACACCGCCAGTCCAACAACACCATCCAACACCGCCAGTCCAACAACACCATCCAACACCGCCAGTCCAACAACACCATCCAACACCACCAGTCCTACAACACCATCCAACACCGCCAGTCCTACAACACCATCCAACACCGCCAGTCCTACAACACCATCCAACAGCGCCAGTCCAACAACACCATCCAACACCGCCAGTCCAACAACACCATCCAACACCGCCAGTCCAACAACACCATCCAACAACACCATCCAACACCACCAGTCCTACAACACCATCCAACACCGCCAGTCCTACAACACCATCCAACACCGCCAGTCCAACAACACCATCCAACACCGCCAGTCCAACAACACCATCCAACACCGCCAGTCCAACAACACCATCCAACAGCGCCAGTCCAACAACACCATCCAACACCGCCAGTCCAACAACACCATCCAACACCGCCAGTCCTACAACACCATCCAACACCGCCAGTCCTACAACACCATCCAACAGCGCCAGTCCAACAACACCATCCAACACCGCCAGTCCAACAACACCATCCAACAGCGCCAGTCCAACAACACCATCCAACACCGCCAGTCCAACAACACCATCCAACAGCGCCAGTCCAGCAACACCATCCAACACCGCCAGTCCTACAACACCATCCAACAGCGCCAGTCCAACAACACCATCCAACACCGCCAGTCCAACAACACCATCCAACAGCGCCAGTCCAGCAACACCATCCAACACCGCCAGTCCAACAACGCCATCCAACACTGCCAGTCCTACAACACCACCAGTCCAACAACACCATCCAACACCGCCAGTCCAACACCGCCAGTCCAACAACACCATCCAACAGCGCCAGTCCAGCAACACCACCAGTCCAACAACACCATCCAACACCGCCAGTCCAACACCGCCAGTCCAACAACACCATCAAACACCGCCAGTCCAACAACACCATCCAACACCACCAGTCCAACCACACCATCCAACACCACCAGTCCAACAACACCATCCAACAGCGCCAGTCCAACAACACCATCCAACAGCGCCAGTCCAACAACACCATCCAACACCGCCAGTCCAACAACACCATCCAACAACACCATCCAACACCGCCAGTCCAACAACACCATCCAACACCACCAGTCCAACAACACCATCCAACAACACCATCCAACACCGCCAGTCCAACAACACCATCCAACACCACCAGTCCAACAACACCATCCAACACCGCCAGTCCTACAACACCATCCAACACCGCCAGTCCAACAACACCATCCAACACCGCCAGTCCAACAACACCATCCAACACCGCCAGTCCTACAACACCATCCAACACCGCCAGTCCTACAACACCATCCAACAGCGCCAGTCCAACAACACCATCCAACAGCGCCAGTCCAACAACACCATCCAACAGCGCCAGTCCAGCAACACCATCCAACCCTGCCAGTCCAACAACACCATCCAACACCGCCAGTCCTACAACACCATCCAACACCGCCAGTCCAACACCGCCAGTCCAACAACACCATCCAACAGCGCCAGTCCAGCAACACCACCAGTCCAACAACACCATCCAACACCGCCAGTCCAACACCGCCAGTCCAACAACACCATCCAACACCGCCAGTCCAACAACACCATCCAACACCGCCAGTCCTACAACACCACCAGTCCAACAACACCATCCAACACCGCCAGTCCTACAACACCATCCAACACCGCCAGTCCAACAACACCATCCAACACCACCAGTCCAACCACACCATCCAACACCACCAGTCCAACAACACCATCCAACACCGCCAGTCCAACAACACCATCCAACACCGCCAGTCCTACAACACCATCCAACACCACCAGTCCAACAACACCATCCAACACCGCCAGTCCTACAACACCATCCAACACCGCCAGTCCTACAACACCATCCAACACCGCCAGTCCTACAACACCACCAGTCCAACAACACCATCCAACACCGCCAGTCCTACAACACCATCCAACAACACCATCCAACACCGCCAGTCCAACACCGCCAGTCCAACAACACCATCCAACACCGCCAGTCCAACACCGCCAGTCCAACAACACCATCCAACACCGCCAGTCCTACAACACCATCCAACACCGCCAGTCCTACAACACCTCTTCCCCCCAAGCGAGTGAAACAGCGCCCCACTGTCTTACTATATGAAGTATATATAGCTGATACATGCCATAGTCTTTTTGACCCAGACAGCATCAAATACATGGGATACACATACATTGTTTCTGCCTTGACGACGATAACATTATTATCAGCCAACTGTAAAGTTTGGTGGAGGAGGAATAATGGTCTTAGGCTGTTTTTCATGGTTTGGGCCCCGTAGTTCCAGTGAAGGGAAATATTAACACTACAGCATACAATGACATTCTAGACAATTCTGTGCTTCCTACTTTGCGGCAACAGTTTGGGGAAGGCCCTTTCCTGTTTCTTCGGTGTGGAAGAACTTGACTGGCCTGCACAGAGCCCTGACCTCAACCCCATCAAACACCTTTGGGATGAATTAGAACGCCGACTGCGAGCCACGCCTAATCGTCCAACATCAGTGCCCGACCTCACTAATGCTCTTGGGGCTGAATGGAAGCAAGTTTCTGCAGCAATGTTCCAACATCTAGTGGAAGCTGTTATAGCAGCAAAGGGGGGGGACCAACTCCGTATTAATGTCCATGATTTTGGAATGAGATGATATATATATATATCACAGGAAGTTGGTGGCACCTTAATTAGGGAGGACGGGCTGGTGGTAATGGCTGGAGCGAAATAAGTGGATTAGTATCAAATACATCAAACACATTTACTGCGTTCCAGCCAATATTATTATTAGCTTTTTTTAATGCCCAGCTCACGAGGCCCCTTGATGATGTCATTGCCTCTTCTACCTAATGCTACAGAGCCTTCAGAAAGTATTCACACCCCTTTTACTTTTTCCACATGTTGTTGTTGTTACAGTCTGAATTTGGAATGGATTAAATTGAGAATTTGTGTCACTGGCCTACACACAATACCCCGGTAATGTCAATGTGGAATTATGTTTTTAGAAATGTTTACAAATGAATTAAAAATGGAAAGCTGAAATGTCTTGAGTCAATAAGTATTCAACCCCTTTGCTGTGATAAGCCTAAATAAGTTCAGGAGTAAAAATGTGCTGAACAAGTAACGTAATAAGTTGCATGGACTCAATAATAATAATAATAGTGTTTAACATTATTTTTGAATGACTACCTCATCTCTGTACCCCACACATACAATTATCTGTGAGGAAACCTCAGTCGAGCATGGGGATTTCAAACACAGATTCAACCACAAAGACCAGGGAGGTTTTCCAATGCCTATAGGTAGATGGGTAAAAACCAGACATTGAATATCTCTTTGAGCAGAGTGAAGATATTCATTACACTTTGGATGGTGTGTCCATACATCCAGTTACTACAAAGATACAGACGTCCTTCCTAACTCAGTTGCCGGAGAGGAAGGAAACCGCTCAGGGATTTCACCATGAGACAAATGGTGATTTTAAAACAGTTACAGAGTTAAATGGCTGTGATAGGAGAAAACTGAGGATGGATCAACAACATTGTAGTTACTCCACAATACTAACCTAATTGACCGAGTGAAAAGAAGGAAGTCTGTACAGAATAAAAATATTCCAAAACATGCTTCCTGTTTGCAATAAGGCACTAAAGTAAAACTGCAAAAAAAGAATTTTTGGTCCTGAATACAGTGTTATGTTTGAGTCAAATCCAACACAACCAACCCATCACTGAGTACCACTCTTCATATTTTCAAGCATAGTGGTGGCTGCATCATGTTATGGGTATGCTTGTAATTGTTACAAGTTTTCAGGATAAAAAATAAACGGAATAGAGGTAAGCACAGACAAAATCCTAGGAAAAAAACTGGTTTAGTCTGCTTTCCACCAGACACTGAGAGGTGAATTCACCTGTCAGCAGGACAAGAGTTGGTTACCAAGACGACATTGAATGTTGGCCGAGTTACAGTTTTGACTTAAATCAACTTGAAAATCTATGGCAAGACTTGAAAATGGTTGTCTAGCAATGATCAACAACCAATCTGACAGAGTTTGAAGAATTTTGAAAATAATAATGGGCAAATATTGTACAATCCAGGTGTGCAAAGCTCTCAGAGACTTAACCAGGAAGACTCACAGCTATAATCACTGCCAAAGGTTCTTCAACAAAGTATTGTGTCAGGGATGTGAATACTTACGTAAATGATATAATTCTGTATTTCATTTTCATAACATTTGCAAACATTTCTTAAAACACGTTTTCACTTTGTCACTATGGGGTATTGTGTGTAGATGGGTGAGACAAAATAAAATATTGAATCAATTTTGAATACAGGCGGTAACACAACAAAATATGGAATAGATTCTGAAGGTACTGTAAGTCTGCCATTGGCCACCATATCGGACTCCCTGAGACAGGGAGGATAGGATTCAAACTAATCCGTATCATCGTTTATTCAATTTAGACTTACAAATGAGTAAAACCCATTCTCAGGCTTGAATAACACTGGTGGCCCCTTCAGTCTCCACAGAGTTGGGTAAAGCTGATTTTAGTTGTTTTTGTGTGTCCTTTATGTGGAACGACTTCCAGAGCTCTCTGAAATGAGATGTTCTGGTCCCCCATTGGTCAGTTCAGAGTGACGATCAGAGACTATGTTGATGAATGTGTCAGTTTTTCTTAATTTGTTTTGTAATGTTGTATATTGTATGTGTATCATGTACACTGCACAAAAAATTTCAACACAACATGCAAGAATTTAAAAGATTTAAAAGAGTTACAGTTCATATAATGAAATTAGTCAATTTAAATACATAATTTGGGTACAACCAGTGTTTTTTATTGCCTTAAAAATGCAGAGAGAAGCTCGGTCTGTAAAAGAACATTTCAGTTTTGTTAAATTTCATCAGGTTTTCATTTCCCTAACAGAAGTTATAGTTGACAGTCATTCAAAATGGAGGGGTCGATATTCAGAAAGACATTAATAGAAGTTCAACACTAGAGGTTGAATATTTATTAATGTCTTATATATATACAGTGGGGAGAACAAGTATTTGATACACTGACGATTTTGCAGGTTTTCCTACTTACAAAGCATGTAGAGGTCTGTCATTTTTATCATAGGTACACTTCAACTGTGAGAGAAGGAATCTAAAACAAAAATCCAGAAAATCACATTGTATGATTTTTAAGTAATTAATTTGCATTTTATTGCATGACATAAGTATTTGATACATCAGAAAAGCAGAACTGAATATTTGGTAAAGAAACCTTAGTTTGCAATTACAGAGATCATACGTTTCCTGTAGTTCTTGACCAGGTTTGCACACACTGCAGCAGGGATTTTGGCCCACTCCTCCATACAGACCTTCTCCAGATCCTTCAGGTTTCGGGGCTGTCGCTGGGCAATACGGACTTTCGGCTCCCTCCAAAGATTTTCTATTGGGTTCAGGTCTGGAGACTGGCTAGGCCACTCCAGGACCTTGAGATGCTTCTTACGGAGCCACTCCTTAGTTGCCCTGGCTGTGTGTTTCGGGTCGTTGTCATGCTGGAAGACCCAGCCACGACCCATCTTCAATGCTCTTACTGAGGGAAGGAGGTTGTTGGTCAAGATCTCGCGATACATGGCCCCATCCATCCTCCCCTCAATACGGTGCAGTCGTCCTGTCCCCTTTGCAGAAAAGCATCCCCAAAGAATGATGTTTCCACCTCCATGCTTCACGGTTGGGATGGTGTTCTTGGGGTTGTACTCATCCTTCTATTCCTCCAAACACGGCGAGTGGAGTTTAGAGCAAAAAGCTCTATTTTTGTCTCATCAGACCACATGACCTTCTCCCATTCCTCCTCTGGATCATCCAGATGGTCATTGGCAAACTTCAGACGGGCCTGGACATGTGCTGGCTTGAGCAGGGGGACCTTGCGTGCGCTGCAGGATTTTAATCCATGACGGCGTAGTGTGTTACTAATGGTTTTCTTTGAGACTGTGGTCCCAGCTCTCTTCAGGTCATTGACCAGGTCCTGCCGTGTAGTTCTGGGCTGATCCCTCACATTCCTCATGATCATTGATGCCCCACGAGGTGAGATCTTGCATGTAGCCCCAGACCGAGGGTGATTGACCGTCATCTTGAACTTCTTCCATTTTCTAATAATTGTGCCAACAGTTGTTGCCTTCTCACCAAGCTGCTTGCCTATTGTCCTGTAGCCCATCCCAGCCTTGTACAGGTCTACAATTTATCCCTGATGTCCTTACACAGCTCTCTGGTCTTGGCCATTGTGGAGAGGTTGGAGTCTGTTTGATTGAGTGTGTGGACAGGTGTCTTTTATACAGGTAACGAGTTCAAACAGGTGCAGTTAATACAGGTAATGAGTGGAGAACAGGAGGGCTTCTTAAAGAAAAACTAACAGGTCTGTGAGAGCCGGAATTCTTACTGGTTGGTAGGTGATCAAATACTTATGTCATGCAATAAAATGCAAATTAATTACTTAAAAATCATACAATGTGATTTTCTGGATTTTTGTTTTAGATTCCGTCTCTCACAGTTGAAGTGTACCTATGATAAAAATGACAGACCTCTACATGCTTTGTAAGTAGGAAAACCTGCAAAATCGGCAGTGTATCAAATACTTGTTCTCCCCACTGTATATATATATTCTTATTTTACTATTATTTTCTTTAAATAATGCTCCGAAAACAAATTATTTCCAAAACATTCATGGTCGCACCAAAATAAAAAAAATGTAAAGGTAAATTTAACAATCTTATAAAAAAATCAGATTTTTAACAATAATTTATTGCAACAAACCCAGAATGTGCGTAGGTAATACTCAAGGGAACAGAAAAAGTGTTTCACACTTTACATATTTATCTTTTTTTATTTTTTTAAATCACTTTTGAGAACCTTTTTCATCATTGACCCGTCTTGCTGTCTCTCTCACTCAGCTAAAACGACCCCCCCCCCCCCCTCCCCCCAGCAGCATATCCCTCATCCCCTCTACATGCAGCACAGCTCAGTAATGGCATCCCTCTATAAATAACACATGAGGAGTGGCAAGGCCCAGCCCTTTTACATGTCTGATCATATTACTACTATCTCCTTGACTTACCTGACACGGTCAGCAATGTCAGAACGAACAGCTTCTCACTCCGCTCTGCTCTCATCCCCATATCCTCCGGAGATATCTACTACCGAAGGGCAATGTTGTATTGAGTACATAGCTACTATACATCAATGGGTCTCAACTACCTAGAAGCACATGAGGAGGGTGTCCTTCAGGAGGGTGTCCGTCAGGAGGGTGTCCTTCAGGAGGGTGTCCTTCAGGAGGGTGTCCGTCAGGAGGGGGTTCTTCAGGAGGGTGTCCTTCAGGAGAGTGTCCTTCAGGAGAGTGTCCTTCAGGAGGGTGTCCTTCAGGAGAGTGTCCTTCAGGAGAGTGTCCTTCAGGAGGGTGTCCGTCAGGAGGGTGTCCTTCAGGAGGGTGTCCTTCATGAGGGTGTCCTTCAGGAGGGTGTCCTTCAGGAGGGGGTTCTTCAGGGGGGGGTCCTTCAGGAGGGGGTTCTTCAGGGGGGGGTTCTTCAGGAGGGGGTCCTTCATGAGGGTGTCCTTCAGGAGGGTGTCCTTCAGGAGGGGGTTCTTCAGGAGGGGGTTCTTCAGGGGGGGGTTCTTCAGGAGGGTGTCCTTCAGGAGGGGGTTCTTCAGGGGGGGGTTCTTCAGGAGGGTGTCCTTCAGGAGGGGGTTCTTCAGGAGGGGGTTCTTCAGGAGGGGGTTCTTCAGGGGGGGGTCCTTCAGGAGGGGGTCCTTCAGGAGGGGGTTCTTCAGGAGGGGGTCCTTCATGAGGGTGTCCTTCAGGAGGGTGTCCTTCAGGAGGGGGTTCTTCAGGGGGGGGTTCTTCAGGAGGGTGTCCTTCAGGAGGGGGTTCTTCAGGGGGGTGTCCTTCAGGAGGGGGTTCTTCAGGAGGGGGTTCTTCAGGGGGGGTTCTTCAGGAGGGGTCCTTCAGGAGGGGGTCCTTCAGGGGGGGGTTCTTCAGGAGGGGTTCTTTAGGAGGGGGTTCTTCAGGGGGGGGGTTCTTCAGGAGGGGGTTCTTCAGGAGGGGGTTCTTCAGGAGGGGTTCTTCAGGAGGGGTTCTTCAGGAGGGGGTTCTTCAGGAGGGGGTTCTTCAGGAGGGGGTTCTTCAGGGGGGGTTCTTCAGGAGGGGTCTTTCAGGAGGGGGTTCTTCAGGAGGGGTTCTTCAGGAGGGGGTTCTTCAGGGGGGGGTTCTTCAGGAGGGGGTTCTTCATGAGGGGGTCCTTCATGAGGGGGAGTTTCATGAGGGGGTCCTTCATGAGGGGGAGTTTCATGAGGGGGTCCTTCATGAGGGGGAGTTTCATGAGGGGGTCCTTCATGAGGGGGTCCTTCATGAGGGGGAGTTTCATGAGGGGGTCCTTCAGGAGGGGGTCCTTCATGAGGGTGTCCTTCAGGAGGGTGTCCTTCAGGAGGGGGTTCTTCAGGGGGGGGTCCTTCAGGAGGGGGTTCTTCAGGGGGGGGTTCTTCAGGAGGGGGAGTTTCATGAGGGTTGTCCTTCATGAGGGGGTCCTTCATGAGGGGGAGTTTCATGAGGGGGTCCTTCAGGAGGGGGTCCTTCAGGAGGGGGTTCTTCAGGAGGGGGTCCTTCATGAGGGGGTTCTTCAGGAGGGGGTTCTTCAGGAGGGGTCCTTCAGGGGGGGGTTCTTCGGGAGGGGGTTCTTCAGGAGGGGGTTCTTCAGGGGGGGGTTCTTCAGGGGGGGTTCTTCAGGAGGGGTCCTTCAGGAGGGGGTCCTTCAGGGGGGGGGTTCTTCAGGAGGGGTTCTTCAGGAGGGGGTTCTTCAGGGGGGGGGGGTTCTTTAGGAGGGGGTTCTTCAGGAGGGGGTTCTTCAGGAGGGGTTCTTCAGGAGGGGTTCTTCAGGAGGGGGTTCTTCAGGAGGGGGTTCTTCAGGAGGGGGTTCTTCAGGAGGGGGTTCTTCAGGGGGGGTTCTTCAGGAGGGGTCCTTCAGGAGGGGGTTCTTCAGGAGGGGTTCTTCAGGAGGGGGTTCTTCAGGGGGGGGTTCTTCAGGAGGGGGTTCTTCATGAGGGGGTCCTTCATGAGGGGGAGTTTCATGAGGGGGTCCTTCATGAGGGGGAGTTTCATGAGGGGGTCCTTCATGAGGGGGTCCTTCATTAGGTGGAGTTTCATGAGGGGGTCCTTCAGGAGGGGGTCCTTCATGAGGGTGTCCTTCAGGAGGGTGTCCTTCAGGAGGGGGTTCTTCAGGGGGGGGTCCTTCAGGAGGGGGTTCTTCAGGGGGGGGTTCTTCAGGAGGGGGTCCTTCATGAGGGTGTCCTTCAGGAGGGTGTCCTTCAGGAGGGGGTTCTTCAGGAGGGGGTTCTTCAGGGGGGGGTTCTTCAGGAGGGGTCCTTCAGGAGGGGGTTCTTCAGGAGGGGTTCTTCAGGAGGGGGTTCTTCAGGGGGGGGTTCTTCAGGAGGGGGTTCTTCATGAGGGGGTCCTTCATGAGGGGGAGTTTCATGAGGGTTGTCCTTCATGAGGGGGTCCTTCATGAGGGGGAGTTTCATGAGGGGGTCCTTCAGGAGGGGGTTCTTCGGGAGGGGGTTCTTCGGGAGGGGGTTCTTCAGGAGGGGGTTCTTCAGGAGGGGTCCTTCAGGGGGGGGTTCTTCGGGAGGGGGTTCTTCGGGAGGGGGTTCTTCAGGAGTACTCCAGGCAGAGCAAAATGTACTTGGTGGAACAGTAACTGAAAAAGTTTGAGAACCACAGTTATAGATGAATGCACCTTCGTCTTTTCCCTAACATTCCATTATTATAACATGCAGGCCTGTAAGCGGTGCCCTGTCTAATAGCTCTTTTCGTCACAGTATGAGTCTACATTGTAAGCAGATGGTTGCGGGCATAGAAATAGGTATGTCTAGAATGGACATTCCTGGTCATTCTATTAATATGGTTGCAGTGTGGCTTCCTGCTACTAGTCTAATGACTCATTCATTGGTTCGTTCATTGATTCAGCCCTTCAACAGCTTGCTGAGTGTTAACCATCAGGCCAAGCTCGATCTCAATAGTCTTCAATCAAAGCAAGGTGTTAAAGTGCCTCTGGACTCACTGACTCTTGTACGGATCGCCTGTATGGCTGATTTTGCAGACGTTTCAAGTTGTTTTGCCTCCAGCACTACAGCTTTTTCTTTGGCAGTTGTATTACTAATCCTACTCACTGTACTGTCATTTGTCCTTGATTAATCTGTTTTCTCCAGTAGAGAGAGATGTAAAAATGTCTCCGGACTCACTGAGTCCAACATGGATCCTGACGTTTCAAGATTTACTTTGCAGCACAGCCACGGGGCCGAGAGATAATCACCCTCTCCTCATTGTCACGGTTACTGTAACACACTTGTCCTTGATGATTCTCTACTCCCCAGTTGAAAAGGTTACACGACTTCTAGACCCTGTATGACTAAATATGCAAACGTTGTGGTTTTTGTCTTGCAGTTTTTTGATGTAACTTTTTTGTTGTTGCCATACAACTGCTAGTGGACAATTTATTACTTGTATAAGCCTCACTGCGTGTTACTATAATACACTTGTCTGTAAAGAATCGGACAAGCTCTCCAAGCTAACATGACAGTCATTTTCAGACAGACACCTTCAGTGGGCAGAAACGTAGTCATTTCTGAATTACACAAAGCTAGAAAGTTCTATCTTACAGAAAGTTTACATATCTCTATGGGTCTACTACTAGAGAGATTTACATATCTCTATGGGTCTACTATTAGAGAGGTTTACATATCACTATGGGTCTATTATTAGAAAGGTTTACATATCACTATGGGCCTACTATTGTAGAGGTTTACATATCACTATGGGTCTACTACTAGAGAGGTTTACATATCTCTATGGGTCTACTACTAGAGAGGTTTACATATCTCTATGGGTCTACTATTAGAGAGGTTAACATATCTCTATGGGTCTACTATTAGAGAGGTTTACATATCTCTATGGGTCTACTATTAGAGAGGTTTACATATCTCTATGGGTCTACTATTATAGAGGTTTACATATCACTATGGGTCTACTACTAGAGAGGTTTACATATCTCTATGGGTCTACTACTAGAGAGGTTTACATATCTCTATGGGTCTACTACTAGAGAGGTTTACATATCACTATCGGTCTACTATTAGAGAGGTTTACATATCACTCTGGGTCTACTACTAGAGAGGTTTACATATCACTATGGGTCTACTATTATAGAGGTTTACATATCTCTATGGGTCTACTATTATAGAGGTTTACATATCACTATGGGTCTACTATTATAGAGGTTTACATATCTCTATGGGTCTACTACTAGAGAGATTTACATATCTCTATGGGTCTACTATTATAGAGGTTTACATATCTCTATGGGTCTACTATTATAGAGGTTTACATATCACTATGGGTCTACTACTAGAGAGGTTTACATATCACTATGGGTCTACTACTAGAGAGGTTTACATATCTCTATGGGTCTACTATTATAGAGGTTTACATATCACTATCGGTCTACTATTAGAGAGGTTTACATATCACTCTGGGTCTACTACTAGAGAGGTTTACATATCACTATGGGTCTACTATTATAGAGGTTTACATATCTCTATGGGTCTACTATTATAGAGATTTACATATCACTATGGGTCTACTATTATAGAGGTTTACATATCACTATGGGTCTACTATTGTAGAGGTTTACATATCACCATGGGTCTACTATTAGAGAGGTTTACATATCTCTATGGGTCTACTATTAGAGAGGTTTACATATCTCTATGGGTCTACTATTGTAGAGGTTTACATATCACTATGGGTCTACTATTATAGAGGTTTACATATCACTATGGGTCTACTATTATAGAGGTTTACATATCTCTATGGGTCTACTATTAGAGAGGTTTACATATCACTATGGGTCTACTATTATAGAGGTTTACATATCACTATGGGTCTACTATTAGAGAGGTTTACATATCACTATGGGTCTACTATTATAGAGGTTTACATATCTCTATGGGTCTACTATTAGAGAGGTTTACATATCACTATGGGTCTACTATTATAGAGGTTTACATATCTCTATGGGTCTACTATTAGAGAGTTTACATATCACTATGGGTCTACTATTATAGAGCTTTACATATCACTATGGGTCTACTATTAGAGAGGTTTACATATCACTATGGGTCTACTATTATAGAGGTTTACATATCTCTATGGGTCTACTATTAGAGAGGTTTACATATCACTATGGGTCTACTATTATAGAGGTTTACATATCACTATGGGTCTACTATTAGAGAGGTTTACATATCACTATGGGTCTACTATTAGAGAGGTTTACATATCACTATGGGTCTACTATTATAGAGGTTTACATATCACTATGGGTCTACTATTAGAGAGGTTTACATATCACTATGGGTCTACTATTAGAGAGGTTTACATATCTCTATGGGTCTACTATTAGAGAGGTTTACATATCACTATGGGTCTACTATTATAGAGGTTTACATATCACTATGGGCCTTCCAGGACAATTAAGAAAGTCAGATTACAAATACAGTACCGACATCCTCCACGTGTATTACAGTATCAACATCCTCCACGTGTATTACAGTATCAACATCCTCCACGTGTATTACAGTATCAACATCCTCCACGTGTATTACAGCATCAACATCCTCCACGTGTATTACAGTATCAACATCCTCCACGTGTATTACAGTATCGACATCCTCCATGTGTATTACAGTATCAACATCCTCCACGTGTATTACAGTATCAACATCCTCCACGTGTATTACAGTATCAACATCCTCCACGTGTATTACAGCATCAACATCCTCCACGTGTATTACAGTATCAACATCCTCCACGTGTATTACAGTATCGACATCCTCCACGTGTATTACAATATCAACAGCCTCCACGTGTATTACAGTATCAACATCCTCCACGTGTATTACAGTATCAACAGCCTCCACGTGTATTACAGTATCAACATCCTCCACGTGTATTACAATATCAACATCCTCCACGTGTAATACAGTATCAACATCCTCCACGTGTATTACAATATCAACAGCCTCCACGTGTATTACAGTATCAACATCCTCCACGTGTATTACAATATCAACAGCCTCCACGTGTATTACAGTATCAACATCCTCCACGTGTATTACAGTATCAACATCCTCCACGTGTATTACAATATCAACAGCCTCCACGTGTATTACAATATCAACATCCTCCACGTGTATTACAGTATCAACATCCTCCACGTGTATTACAATATCAACAGCCTCCACGTGTATTACAGTATCAACATCCTCCACGTGTATTACAATATCAACAGCCTCCACGTGTATTACAGTATCAACATCCTCCACGTGTATTACAATATCAACATCCTCCACGTGTATTACAGTATCAACATCCTCCACGTGTATTACAATATCAACAGCCTCCACGTGTATTACAATATCAACAGCCTCCACGTGTATTACAGTATCAACATCCTCCACGTGTATTACAGTATCAACATCCTCCATGTGTATTACAATATCAACATCCTCCACGTGTATTACAGTATCAACATCCTCCACGTGTATTACAGTATCAACATCCTCCACGTGTATTACAGTATCGACAACCTCCACGTGTAATACAGTATCAACATCCTCCACGTGTATTACAGTATCAACATCCTCCACGTGTATTACAGTATCAACATCCTCCATGTGTATTACAATATCAACATCCTCCACGTGTATTACAGTATCAACATCCTCCATGTGTATTACAGTATCAACATCCTCCATGTGTATTACAATATCAACAGCCTCCACGTGTATTACAGTATCAACATCCTCCATGTGTATTACAGTATCAACATCCTCCATGTGTATTACAGTATCAACATCCTCCATGTGTATTACAGTATCAACATCCTCCATGTGTATTACAGTATCAACATCCTCCACGTGTATTACAGTATCAACATCCTCCATGTGTATTACAGTATCAACATCCTCCACGTGTATTACAGTATCAACATCCTCCACGTGTATTACAGTATCAACATCCTCCACGTGTATTACAGTATCGACAACCTCCACGTGTAATACAGTATCAACATCCTCCACGTGTATTACAGTATCAACATCCTCCACGTGTATTACAATATCAACAGCCTCCACGTGTATTACAGTATCAACATCCTCCACGTGTATTACAGTATCAACATCCTCCACGTGTATTACAGTATCAACATCCTCCACGTGTATTACAGTATCAACATCCTCCACGTGTATTACAATATCAACATCCTCCATGTGTATTACAGTATCAACATCCTCCACGTGTATTACAATATCAACATCCTCCACGTGTATTACAGTATCAACATCCTCCACGTGTAATACAATATCAACATCCTCCACGTGTATTACAGTATCAACATCCTCCACGTGTATTACAGTATCAACATCCTCCACGTGTATTACAGTATCAACATCCTCCACGTGTATTACAATATCAACAGCCTCCACGTGTATTACAGTATCAACATCCTCCACGTGTATTACAGTATCAACATCCTCCACGTGTATTACAGTATCAACATCCTCCACGTGTATTACAGTATCAACATCCTCCACGTGTATTACAATATCAACATCCTCCATGTGTATTACAGTATCAACATCCTCCACGTGTATTACAATATCAACATCCTCCACGTGTATTACAGTATCAACATCCTCCACGTGTAATACAATATCAACATCCTCCACGTGTATTACAGTATCAACATCCTCCACGTGTATTACAGTATCAACATCCTCCACGTGTATTACAGTATCAACATCCTCCACGTGTATTACAGTATCAACATCCTCCACGTGTATTACAGTATCAACATCCTCCACGTGTATTACAGTATCAACATCCTCCACGTGTATTACAGTATCAACATCCTCCACGTGTATTACAGTATCAACATCCTCCATGTGTATTACAGTATCAACATCCTCCACGTGTATTACAGTATCAACAGCCTCCACGTGTATTACAGTATCAACATCCTCCACGTGTAATACAGTATCAACATCCTCCACGTGTATTACAATATCAACATCCTCCACGTGTATTACAGTATCAACATCCTCCACGTGTATTACAGTATCGACATCCTCCATGTGTATTACAGTATCAACATCCTCCACGTGTATTACAGTATCGACATCCTCCATGTGTATTACAGTATCAACATCCTCCACGTGTATTACAGTATCAACATCCTCCACGTGTAATACAGTATCAACATCCTCCACGTGTATTACAGTATCGACATCCTCCATGTGTATTACAGTATCAACATCCTCCACGTGTATTACAGTATCGACATCCTCCATGTGTATTACAGTATCAACATCCTCCACGTGTATTACAGTATCAACATCCTCCACGTGTAATACAGTATCAACATCCTCCACGTGTATTACAGTATCAACAGCCTCCACGTGTAATACAGTATCAACATCCTCCACGTGTAATACAGTATCAACATCCTCCACGTGTATTACAGTATCAACATCCTCCACGTGTATTACAGTATCAACATCCTCCACGTGTAATACAGTATCAACATCCTCCACGTGTATTACAGTATCAACATCCTCCACGTGTATTACAGTATCGACATCCTCCATGTGTATTACAGTATCAACATCCTCCACGTGTAATACAATATCAACAGCCTCCACGTGTATTACAGTATCAACATCCTCCACGTGTATTACAGTATCAACATCCTCCACGTGTATTACAGTATCAACATCCTCCACGTGTATTACAATATCAACATCCTCCACGTGTATTACAGTATCAACATCCTCCACGTGTATTACAGTATCAACATCCTCCACGTGTAATACAGTATCAACATCCTCCACGTGTATTACAGTATCAACATCCTCCACGTGTATTACAGTATCAACATCCTCCACGTGTATTACAGTATCAACATCCTCCACGTGTATTACAATATCAACATCCTCCACGTGTATTACAATATCAACATCCTCCACGTGTAATACAGTATCAACATCCTCCACGTGTATTACAGTATCAACATCCTCCACGTGTAATACAGTATCAACATCCTCCACGTGTATTACAGTATCAACATCCTCCACGTGTATTACAGTATCAACATCCTCCACGTGTATTACAATATCAACATCCTCCACGTGTATTACAGTATCAACATCCTCCACGTGTATTACAATATCAACATCCTCCACGTGTATTACAGTATCAACATCCTCCACGTGTAATACAGTATCAACATCCTCCACGTGTATTACAATATCAACAGCCTCCACGTGTATTACAGTATCAACAGCCTCCACGTGTATTACAGTATCAACATCCTCCACGTGTATTACAGTATCAACATCCTCCATGTGTATTACAGTATCAACATCCTCCATGTGTATTACAGTATCAACATCCTCCACGTGTATTACAATATCAACATCCTCCACGTGTATTACAGTATCGACAACCTCCACGTGTAATACAGTATCAACATCCTCCACGTGTATTACAGTATCAACATCCTCCACGTGTATTACAATATCAACAGCCTCCACGTGTATTACAGTATCAACATCCTCCACGTGTATTACAATATCAACATCCTCCACGTGTATTACAGTATCGACAACCTCCACGTGTAATACAGTATCAACATCCTCCACGTGTATTACAGTATCAACATCCTCCACGTGTATTACAATATCAACAGCCTCCACGTGTATTACAGTATCAACATCCTCCACGTGTATTACAATATCAACAGCCTCCACGTGTATTACAGTATCAACATCCTCCACGTGTATTACAATATCAACATCCTCCACGTGTATTACAGTATCAACATCCTCCACGTGTATTACAATATCAACAGCCTCCACGTGTATTACAATATCAACAGCCTCCACGTGTATTACAGTATCAACATCCTCCACGTGTATTACAGTATCAACATCCTCCATGTGTATTACAATATCAACATCCTCCACGTGTATTACAGTATCAACATCCTCCATGTGTATTACAGTATCAACATCCTCCATGTGTATTACAGTATCAACATCCTCCACGTGTATTACAGTATCAACATCCTCCATGTGTATTACAGTATCAACATCCTCCACGTGTATTACAGTATCAACATCCTCCACGTGTATTACAGTATCAACATCCTCCACGTGTATTACAGTATCGACAACCTCCGCGTGTAATACAGTATCAACATCCTCCACGTGTATTACAGTATCAACATCCTCCACGTGTATTACAGTATCAACAGCCTCCACGTGTATTACAGTATCAACATCCTCCACGTGTATTACAGTATCAACATCCTCCACGTGTATTACAGTATCAACATCCTCCACGTGTATTACAGTATCAACATCCTCCACGTGTAATACAGTATCAACATCCTCCACGTGTATTACAGTATCAACATCCTCCACGTGTATTACAATATCAACAGCCTCCACGTGTATTACAGTATCAACAGCCTCCACGTGTATTACAGTATCAACATCCTCCACGTGTATTACAGTATCAACATCCTCCATGTGTATTACAGTATCAACATCCTCCATGTGTATTACAGTATCAACATCCTCCACGTGTATTACAGTATCAACATCCTCCATGTGTATTACAGTATCAACATCCTCCACGTGTATTACAGTATCAACAGCCTCCACGTGTATTACAGTATCAACATCCTCCACGTGTAATACAGTATCAACATCCTCCACGTGTATTACAATATCAACATCCTCCACGTGTATTACAGTATCAACATCCTCCACGTGTATTACAGTATCGACATCCTCCATGTGTATTACAGTATCAACATCCTCCACGTGTATTACAGTATCGACATCCTCCATGTGTATTACAGTATCAACATCCTCCACGTGTATTACAGTATCAACATCCTCCACGTGTAATACAGTATCAACATCCTCCACGTGTATTACAGTATCGACATCCTCCATGTGTATTACAGTCTCAACATCCTCCACGTGTATTACAGTATCAACATCCTCCACGTGTAATACAGTATCAACATCCTCCACGTGTATTACAGTATCAACAGCCTCCACGTGTAATACAGTATCAACATCCTCCACGTGTAATACAGTATCAACATCCTCCACGTGTATTACAGTATCAACATCCTCCACGTGTATTACAGTATCAACATCCTCCACGTGTAATACAGTATCAACATCCTCCACGTGTATTACAGTATCAACATCCTCCACGTGTATTACAGTATCGACATCCTCCATGTGTATTACAGTATCAACATCCTCCACGTGTAATACAATATCAACAGCCTCCACGTGTATTACAGTATCAACATCCTCCACGTGTATTACAGTATCAACATCCTCCACGTGTATTACAGTATCAACATCCTCCACGTGTATTACAATATCAACATCCTCCACGTGTATTACAGTATCAACATCCTCCACAAGTATTACAGTATCAACATCCTCCACGTGTAATACAGTATCAACATCCTCCACGTGTATTACAGTATCAACATCCTCCACGTGTATTACAGTATCAACATCCTCCACGTGTATTACAGTATCAACATCCTCCACGTGTATTACAATATCAACATCCTCCACGTGTATTACAATATCAACATCCTCCACGTGTAATACAGTATCAACATCCTCCACGTGTATTACAGTATCAACATCCTCCACGTGTAATACAGTATCAACATCCTCCACGTGTATTACAGTATCAACATCCTCCACGTGTATTACAGTATCAACATCCTCCACGTGTATTACAATATCAACATCCTCCACGTGTATTACAGTATCAACATCCTCCACGTGTATTACAATATCAACATCCTCCACGTGTATTACAGTATCAACATCCTCCACGTGTAATACAGTATCAACATCCTCCACGTGTATTACAATATCAACAGCCTCCACGTGTATTACAGTATCAACAGCCTCCACGTGTATTACAGTATCAACATCCTCCACGTGTATTACAGTATCAACATCCTCCATGTGTATTACAGTATCAACATCCTCCATGTGTATTACAGTATCAACATCCTCCACGTGTATTACAATATCAACATCCTCCACGTGTATTACACTATCGACAACCTCCACGTGTAATACAGTATCAACATCCTCCACGTGTATTACAGTATCAACATCCTCCACGTGTATTACAATATCAACAGCCTCCACGTGTATTACAGTATCAACATCCTCCACGTGTATTACAATATCAACATCCTCCACGTGTATTACAGTATCGACAACCTCCACGTGTAATACAGTATCAACATCCTCCACGTGTATTACAGTATCAACATCCTCCACGTGTATTACAATATCAACAGCCTCCACGTGTATTACAGTATCAACATCCTCCACGTGTATTACAATATCAACAGCCTCCACGTGTATTACAGTATCAACATCCTCCACGTGTATTACAATATCAACATCCTCCACGTGTATTACAGTATCAACATCCTCCACGTGTATTACAATATCAACAGCCTCCACGTGTATTACAATATCAACAGCCTCCACGTGTATTACAGTATCAACATCCTCCACGTGTATTACAGTATCAACATCCTCCATGTGTATTACAATATCAACATCCTCCACGTGTATTACAGTATCAACATCCTCCATGTGTATTACAGTATCAACATCCTCCATGTGTATTACAGTATCAACATCCTCCACGTGTATTACAGTATCAACATCCTCCATGTGTATTACAGTATCAACATCCTCCACGTGTAATACAGTATCAACATCCTCCACGTGTATTACAGTATCAACATCCTCCACGTGTATTACAGTATCAACATCCTCCACGTGTATTACAGTATCGACAACCTCCACGTGTTTCAACTTGAGTAGTGCAGTGTTTGTAGTGTTCCACTGCGTCTCACCAATGCCTATTCTTTTTGCTGACCTGGTTTTTGCTGAAGCAGGGCAGATTTCTCCCATAGCCAAGCCTGCCTACACGGCTTTAAAAAATTGACTCAGTCAATGATGCAGACGGACACGTGAGGTCATTCACTAGCTAAGGAGCAAATTTGTTCTAGACATCGGAAGATTTTGAACTTTGAATCCACAATGTCCCTTTTACTTCCACAAGCATACCTTTGCTTTGAGGTGAAATATTTTCACCTGGAAGCACAACTTTCCTTCTATACATGAATGAACTATATGATGCTTTAAGGTTATTGCTGATATGGACTATAAATCATAATTGTCTTAAATAGGTTAAGTGTCAGGAGCGTTAAATGTCCTGTCAGTGATGTGTGGCGTTAAAAACAGGCCTCTATGTCTCACTCAGCATTGAAGAGATTGGATTTACAGCCCATGTGATGATATATAGGTGTTATGTACTAAGGCTGCAGCTCTGTGACTGGCTAGAGCTGGCTGATCCATGTCATCATGGATATGTAAACCTCTATAATAGCAGGCCTACATAGTGATATGTAAACCTCTATCATAGCAGGCCTACATAGGGATATGTAAACCTCTATCATAGCAGGCCTACATAGGGATATGTAAATCTCTATAATAGCAGGCCTACATAGGGATATGTAAACCTCTATCATAGCAGGTCTACATAGGGATATGTAAACCTCTATCATAGCAGGCCTACATAGGGATATGTAAACCTCTATCATAGCAGGCCTACATAGGGATATGTAAACCTCTATAATAGCAGGCCTACATAGGGATATGTAAACCTCTATAATAGCAGGCCTACATAGGGATATGTAAACCTCTATAATAGCAGTCCTACATAGGGATATGTAAACCTCTATAATAGCAGGCCTTCATCGTAGCTGGGGATTTTAACAAGGCTAATCTAAAAACAAAACTCCCTAAATTCTATCAGCATATCGATTGTGCTACCAGGGCTGGTAAAACCCTGGATCATTGTTATACTAACTTCCGCGACGCATATAAGGCCCTCCCCCGCCCTCCTTTCGGAAAAGCTGACCACGACTCCATTTTGTTGATTCCAGCCTACAAACAGAAACTAAAACAACAAGCTCCCGCGCTCAGGTCTGTTCAACGCTGGTCCGACCAATCTGATTCCACGCTTCAAGACTGCTTCGATCACGCGGATTGGAATATGTTCCGCATTGCGTCCAACAACAACATGGACGAATATGCTGATTCGGTGAGCGAGTTCATTAGGAAGTGCATTGACGATGTCGTACCCACAGCAACGATTAAAACATTCCCAAACCAGAAACCGTGGATTGACGGCAGCATTCGCGTGAAACTGAAAGCGCGAACCACTGCTTTTAACCAGGGCAAGGTGACCGGAAACATGACCGAATACAAACAGTGTAGCTATTCTCTCCGCAAGGCAATCATACAGGCTAAGTCCCAGTACAGAGACAAAATAGAGTCGCAATTCAACAGCTCAGACACAAGAGGTATGTGGCAGGGTCTACAGTCTATCACGGATTACAAAAAGAAAACCAGCCCCGTCGCGGACCAGGATGTCTTGCTCCCAGACAGGCTAAATAACTTTTTTGCCCGCTTTGAGGACAATACAGTGCCACTGACACGGCCCGCTACCAAAACCTGCGGGCTCCCCTTCACTGCAGCCGAGGTGAGTAAAACATTTAAACGTGTTAACCCTCGCAAGGCTGCAGGCCCAGACGGCATTCCCAGCCGCGTCCTCAGAGCATGCGCAGACCAGCTGGCTGGTGTGTTTACGGACATATTCAATCAATCCTTATCCCAGTCTGCTGTTCCCACATGCTTCAAGAGGGCCACCATTGTTCCTGTTCCCAAGAAAGCTAAGGTAACTGAGCTAAACGACTACCGCCCCGTAGCACTCACTTCCGTCATCATGAAGTGCTTTGAGAGACTAGTCAAGGACCACATCACCTCCACCCTACCGGACACCATAGACCCACTCCAATTTGCTTACCGACATAATAGGTCCACAGACGACGCAATCGCAACCACACTGCACACTGCCCTAACCCATCTGGACAAGAGGAATACCTATGTGAGAATGCTGTTCATCGATTACAGCTCAGCATTTAACACCATAGTACCCTCCAAACTCGTCATGTGCAACTGGGTCCTGGACTTCCTGACGGGCCGCCCCCAGGTGGTGAGGGTAGGTAACAACATCTCCACCCCGCTGATCCTCAACACTGGGGCCCCACAAGGGTGCGTTCTGAGCCCTCTCCTGTACTCCCTGTTCACCCACGACTGCGTGGCCATGCACGCCTCCAACTCAATCATCAAGTTTGCGGATGACACTACAGTGGTAGGCTTGATTACCAACAACGACGAGACGGCCTACAGGGAGGAGGTGAGGGCCCTCGGAGTGTGGTGTCAGGAAAATAACCTCACACTCAACGTCAACAAAACAAAGGAGATGATTGTGGACTTCAGGAAACAGCAGAGGGAGCACCCCCCTATCCACATCGACGGGTCAGTAGTGGAGAAGGTGGAAAGTTTTAAGTTCCTCGGTGTACACATCACGGACAAACTGAATTGGTCCACCCACACAGACAGCGTTGTGAAGAAGGCGCAGCAGCGCCTCTTCAACCTCAGGAGGCTGAAGAAATTCGGCTTGTCACCAAAAGCACTCACAAACTTCTACAGATGCACAATCGAGAGCATCCTGTCGGGCTGTATCACCGCCTGGTACGGCAACTGCTCCGCCCACAACCGTAAGGCTCTCCAGAGGGTAGTGAGGTCTGCAGAACGCATCACCGGGGGCAAACTACCTGCCCTCCAGGACACCTACACCACCCGATGTCACAGGAAGGCCATAAAGATCATCAAGGACAACAACCACCCAAGCCACTGCCTGTTCACCCCGCTATCATCCAGAAGGCGAGGTCAGTACAGGTGCATCAAAGCAGGGACCGAGAGACTGAAAAACAGCTTCTATCTCAAGGCCATCAGACTGTTAAACAGCCACCACTAACATTTAGCGGCCGCTGCCAACATACTGACTCAACTCCAGCCACTTTAAAAATGGGAATTGATGGAAATTATGTAAAAATGTACCACTAGCCACTTTAAACAATGCCACTTAATATAATGTTTACATACCCTACATTACCCATCTCATATGTATATGTATATACTGTACTCTATATCATCTACTGCATCTTGCCATCTTTATGTAATACATGTACCACTAGCCACTTTAAACTATGCCACTTTATGTTTACATACCCTACAGTACTCATCTCATATGTATATACCGTACTCTATACCATCTACTGCATCTTGCCTATGCCGTTCTGTACCATCACTCATTCATATATCTTTATGTACATATTCTTTATCCCTTTACACTTGTGTGTATAAGGTAGTAGTTGTGGAATTGTTAGGTTAGATTACTTGTTGTTATTACTGCATTGTCGGAACTAGAAGCACAAGCATTTCGCTACACTCGCATTAACATCTGCTAACCATGTGTATGTGACTAATAAAATTTGATTTGATTTGATTTGATTTGATTTACATAGTGATATGTAAATCTCTATAGTAGCAGGCCTACATAGTGATATGTAAACCTCTATAATAGCAGGCCTACATAGTGATATGTAAACCTCTATAATAGCAGGCCTACATAGGGATATGTAAACCTCTATAATAGCAGGCCTACATAGTGATATGTAAACCTCTATAATAGCAGGCCTACATAGGGATATGTAAACCTCTATAGTAGCAGGCCTACATAGGGATATGTAAACCTCTATAATAGCAGGCCTACATAGGGATATGTAAACCTCTATAGTAGCAGGCCTACATAGGGATATGTAAACCTCTATAATAGCAGGCCTACATAGGGATATGTAAACCTCTATAGTAGCAGGCCTACATAGGGATTTGTAAACAGGGAGTTGGATTAGACTTTAACTTTGTTTGTGCTGCGGTCATATAAAGTTATCTAGTCCAGTCATTAGTAGAACTCAATGTAGAAGTAAACCAGCTGAATAATATCTAGAAGATACAGCCTGAGAAGAAGGACTCACATCAGCTTACAGAATATACAAGGAGATTCAACGTATTGGCAATTCTTGTCTTTGAAAGGTATACCAAGCTCACTCACATTGCAGTGTCATCAAATAAATTGCCACGTTTCAATGGAGTGGAAATAACAGACTAGGACAGTTTGAACACATTCACCCACAGAGCACGGCAAACGAAGAAAGGGTTCATGAACTCTATCATTATTTAAATGGTAAGCAATTACTAATGTACTAGCTATGTAGCAACATTGTTGCTACTGTAGTATTTACAGTGTTACTACACAGTAATAACAATGTAAAGTGTAAACTGAATGTAAAGTGAATGTAAAGTGTAAAGTGAATGTAAAGTGAATGTAAAGTGAATGTAAAGGGAATGTAAAGGGAATGTAAAGGGAATGTAAAGGGAATGTAAAGTTATTGTAAAGTGTCAAGTGAATGTAAAGGGAATGTAAAGTTATTGTAAAGTGTCAAGTGAATGTAAAGTGAATGTAAAGTGAATGTAAAGTGAATGTAAAGGGAATGTAAAGGGAATGTAAAGGGAATGTAAAGTGAATGTAAAGGGAATGTAAAGTGATTGTTAAGTGAATGTAAAGGGAATGTTAAGGGAATGTAAAGGGAATGTAAAGTGAATGTAAGGTGTAAAGTGAATGTAAAGGGAATGTAAAGTGATTGTAAAGTGAATGTAAAGGCAATGTAAAGTGAATGTAAAGGGAATGTAAAGTGAATGTAAAGGGAATGTAAAGTGAATGTAAAGGGAATGTAAAGTGAATGTAAGGTGTAAAGGGAATGTAAAGTGATTGTAAAGTGAATGTAAAGGGAATGTAAAGTGAATGTAATGTGCATGTAAAGGGAATGTAAAGTGAATGTAAAGTGAATGTAAAGGGAATGTAAAGGGAATGTAAGGTGTAAAGTGAATGTAAAGGGAATGTAAAGTGAATGTAAAGGGAATGTAAAGTGAATGTAAAGGGAATGTAAAGTGAATGTAAAGGGTCAACTTAATACAACGTGTTACCAGGGAGAGTGTGAACCACGTGAGGTTCTGTATCCGGTACCTGCCTAATGTTTGTAAAACAGACCAGCTGGACCCACCATGTCATGGATGTTGTCCGGGTCCAGGACCTCTATACCAGGCGGTGTCAGAGGAAGGCCCTAAAAATTGCCAGAGACTCCAGCCACCCTAGTCATAAACTGTTCTCTATGCTACCGCACGGCAAGCGGTACCGGAGTGCCCAGTTTAGGTCCAAAAGTCTTCTTAAACAGTTTCTACCCCCACCATGCCATGGATGTTGTCCAGTGAGCTGTGGAAGCTGAGAATGGTCTACACGAACACCTACGTGAGAATGCTGTTCATTGACTACAGCTCAGCGTTCAACACCCTCAGTGCCCTCAAAGCTCATCACTAAGCTAAGGACCCTGGGACTAAACACCTCCCTCTGCAACTGGATCCTGGACTTCTTGACGGGTCGCCCGCAGGTGGTAAGGGTAGGTAACAACACATCCGCCAAGCTGATCCTCAACACAGGGTCCCCTCAGGGGTGCGTGCTCAGTCCCCTCCTATACTCCCTGTTCACTCATGACTGCATGGCCAGGCACGACTCCAACACCAACATTAAGTTTGCAGACGACACAACAGTATTAGGCCTGATCACCGACAACGATGAGACAGCCTATAGGAAGGAGGTCAGAGACCTGGCCGTGTGGTGCCACTTTACACAACCTCTCCCTCAACGTGATCAAGACAAAGGAGATGATTGTGGACTACAGGAAAAGGAGGACCGAGCACGCCCCCCATTCTCATCGACAGGGCTGAAGTGGAGCAGGTTTAGAGCTTCAAGTGTCCACATCACCAACAAACTATCATGGTCCAAACACACCAAGACAATTGTGAAGAGGGTATGACAAAGCCTATTCCCCCTCAGGAGACTGAAAAGATTTGGCATGGGTCCTCAGATCCTCAAAAAGTTCTACAGCTGCACCATCGAGAGCATCCTGAATGGTTGCATCACCGCCTGGTATGGCAACTGCTCGGCCTCCGACCGCAAGGCACTACAGAGGGTAGTGCATACGGCCCAGTACATCACAGGGGCCAGGCTTCCTGCCATCCAGGACCTCTATACCAGGCGGTGTCAGAGGAAGGCCCTAAAAATTGTCAAAGACTCCAGCCACCCTAGTCATAGACTGTTCTCTATGCTACTGCACGGCAAGTGGTACCGGACTGCCAAGTCTAGGTCCAAAAGTCTTCTTAAACAGCTTCTTCCTCTAAGCCATAAGATTCCTGAACAGCTAATCAAATGGCTACCCAGACAATTTGCACTGCCCTCCCCCCCTGTACATTGTCTCTGTACCGGTACTCCCTCTATATAGCCTCGCTACTGTTATTTTATTGTTACTCTTCAATTATTTGTTATTTTTCCAATTTTTTCATGTTTATTTTTATTTATTTATTTTTTACTTCAGTTTATTTTAGTAAATACTTTCTTAAAATGTATTTTTCTTAAAACGGCATTGTTGGATAAGGGCTTTCAGTCTTTCAGTTTTTATTGTTATTCTTTAGTTTTTTTATCCTCATGTTTTTGTAGTAAATATTTCAGTTTTTATTTTTATTTCAGGTTTTTTTTCTGTGAAGCGCATTGCGTTGCATCCATGTCTGAAATGTGCTATATAAATAAAGCTTGATTTTATTTGAAAGCTTGATAAAAATTAAAGTGAAACAGGTCCCAATACCGACCCCTGTGGTACACCTTTCGTAATATTGAGGAAACTAGACTTGACACCATCAGAAAGCACACACTGGGTCCTGTGTGTCAGATAGTTCTTTAAGCCATTTGCAAGACTCCTTGTCCATGCCCATTTCAGATAGTTTTTAAACGAGCAGGGAATGGGCAACGTTGTCAAATGCCTTGGAAAGGTCTATATATAGGGCAGCAGAAAAGGTCTGCTTTTCGGTATATTATTTTATTGTTATTGTTAGAGCCAATGTGGACATATTTGTATAAAAGACAGAACATACAGAGCTCCATGTACATGTGTGTTTGTGTAAATATATTAAATATGAATGTTTATGATGAAATATTAGGTAAGTACCTTTATGATTTAAATGGACCTGATGGAGATATATTCATTTGTTATTAGTGTAACTTCATTCATTGTACTGTGGTAAGTGTGTCAGGATAAAGGCAGGAAGTTGGGCCTTCGGGGGGGGAGGAGTCCTAGCTAGACACGGGAGCGGTATAGTCTTTTGACCAGACAGACATACAAACAGACCATATGATGTATTTTCCATGTCAAGTAATCTTTGCTTTAATTTGATTGGAGAATAATTTTTTTGTTAGATAGAAGAAGAATGAACCTTTTTGTTGCACCACATCCCTGGATCTCATTGAATGTTTTGGCTGTTTGGGAACTTTAAATGTGGACTGTATGCATACGAAACAACCCCACTTTCAGGCTTAGGCAGTGGCTATGGTCAAGAGGAAAGAGAGCCACTACAGTTATTATTATCTTATTATATTATTTTGTATTATTATTAGGTGAATTCCACGGGTCGACCGGTGTACGGTCGTGGCCAAACGTTTTGAGAATGACACAAATATACATTTTCACAAAGTCTGCTGCCTCAGTTTGTATGATGACAATTTGCATATACTCAAAAATGTTATGAAGTGTGATCAGATGAATTGCAATGCAAATGAACTGAATCGCCAAAAAAAACTTTCCACTGCATTTCAGCCCTGCCACAAAATGACCAGCTGACATCATGTCAGTGATTCTCTCATTAACACAGATCACTCTGTCATGCTGATTGAGTTCGAATAACAGACTGGAAGCTTCAAAAGGAGGGGGGTGTTTGGAATCATTGTTCTTCCTCTGTTAACCATGGTTACCTGCAAGGAAACACGTGCCTTCAACATTGCTTTGCACAAAAAGGACTTCACAGGCATTGCTGCCAGTAAGATTGCACCTAAATCAACCATTTATCGGATCATCAAGAACTTCAAGGAGAGCGGCTCAAATCTTGTGAAGAATGCTTCAGGGCGCCCAAGAAAGTCCAGCAAGCACCAGGACCGTCTCCTGAAGTTGATTCAGCTGCGGGATCGGGGCACCACCAGTACAGAGCTTGCTCAGGAATGGCAGCAGGCAGGTGTGAGTGCATCTGCACGCACAGTGAGGCAAAGACTTTTGGAGGATGGCCTGGTGTCAAGAAGGGCAGCAAAGAAGCCACTTCTCTCCAGGAAAAACATCAGGGACAGACTGATATTCTGCAAAAGGTACAGGGATTGGACTGCTGAGGAGTGCGGTAAAGTCATTTTTTCTGATGAATCCCCTTTCTGATTGTTTGGGGCATCCGAAAAAAAGCTTGTCCGGAGAAGACAAGGTGAGTGCTACCATTAGTCCTGTGTCATGCCAACAGTAAAGCATCCTGAGACCATTCATGTGTGGGGTTGCTTCTCAGCCAAGAGAGTGGGCTCACTCACAATTTTACCAAAGAACACAGCCATGAATAAAGAATGGTACCAATACATCCTCCGAGAGCAACTTCTCCCAACCATCCAGGAACAGTTTGGTGACGAACAATGCCTTTTTCAGCATGATGGAGCACCTTGCCAAAAGGCAAAAGTGATAACTAAGTGGCTCGGGGAACAAAACATCGATATTTTGGGTCCATGGCCAGGAAACTCACCAGACCTTAATCCCATTGAGAACTTGTGGTCAATCCTCAAGAGGCAGGTGGACACACAAAAACACACAAATTCTGACATAATCCAAGCATTGATTATGCAAGAATGGGCTGCCATCAGTCAGGATGTGGCCCAGAAGTTAATTGACAGCATGCCAGGGCAGATTGCAGAGGTCTTGAAAAAGAAGGGTCAACACTGCAAATATTGACTCTTTGCATCAACTTCATGTAATTGTCAATAAAAGCCTTTGACACTTATGAAATGCTTGTCATTATACTTCAGTATTCCGTAGTAACATCTGACAAAAATATCTAAAGACACTGAAGCCGCAAACTTTGTGGAAATTAATATTTGTGTCATTCTCAAAACGTTTGGCCACGACTGTACTGTCATGACCAAAACAAACTCATGGTGAACACCGTGACAGTTCTGTGCTTCACCGGGTGTACCACCATGGAGAATAGGGCTGTACCACCATGGAGAATAGGGGTGTACCACCATGGAGAATAGGGCTGTACCACCATGGAGAATAGGGCTGTACCACCATGGAGAATAGGGCTGTACCACCATGGAGAATAGGGCTGTACCACCATGGAGAATAGGGCTGTACCACCATGGAGAATAGGGCTGTACCACCATGGAGAATAGGGCTGTACCACCATGGAGAATAGGGCTGTACCACCATGGAGAATAGGGCTGTACCACCATGGAGAATAGGGCTGTACCACCATGGAGAATAGGGCTGTACCACCATGGAGAATAGGGCTGTACCACCATGGAGAATAGGGCTGTACTGCTACAATGCACCACTAAAGTCTATCCATTCTGAAACATGCGTGACAAATGTTCTGTAATAACGATTAAATGATAACAATATTATTCATATTTTTGTTTGGATTCTTTAAAACACATACCACATTGAACAAAATACAAACTGAATCGTCCTTTTCATTCAAACATGCTTCCTTCCTTCCAGTGCAGCATTAATCTAATTTTATTCCCCTACCTGACGCCAATGTAGCGGTTTATTCCCCTAACTGACGCCAATGTAGCGGTTTAGGACCCCCAGTCTCTAGATCACCCAAGGAGCCTGTCATTTTGAGATGCACACCACACTAGATCACCCAAGGAGCCTGTCATTTTGAGATGCACACCACACTAGATCACCCAAGGAGCCTGCCTCATCCACCTGGAACCCCCCCCCCCCCCCCCCCCTGGATGTGTAACGTCTCTCACAGCTGATTGCTTCTGTTTTAGCAGCAATGCACCACTCAAGTCTACTCTGCAGGCAACTTGACAAAGGAGTAGCTGTGGGATAGGAGCGGAGCAGAGGAGAGAGGAGAGGAGAGGAGAGGAGAGGAGAGGAGAGGAGAGGAGAGGAGAGGAGAGGAGAGGAGAGGAGAGCAGAGCAGAGCAGAGCAGAGCAGAGCAGAGGAGAGGAGAGGAGAGGAGAGGAGAGGAGAGGAGAGGAGAGGAGAGGGGAGGAGAGGAGAGGAGAGGAGAGCAGAGCAGAGCAGAGCAGAGGACAGCAGGAGAGGACAGCAGAGGACAGCAGAGGAGGTTAGAGCAGAGGGAGAGGGGTGCTTGCACTATACTGCACCACCATTCCATCTCACATTGGAACACCCTTCCCAACTAATGTAAGACGTCCCTGCTGCATGCGCTCTATTTCTCCTGCATACTCAGGGATACACAGAGTTATACACACACACGCACACACACACACACACACGCGCGTGCTCACACACACACACGCAGGCACGCACGCACGCACGCACACACGCACACACACACACACACACGCACACACACACACACACGCGCGCTCACACACACACGCAGGCACGCACGCACGCACGCACGCACGCACGCACGCACGCACGCACACACACACACACACACACACACACACACACACACACACACAACCTCAGTGGTTCAGTGCTCACTGCCCTCTATGGCCTGTTAAAGGTATCAGTGGTCTTCAACCATTTCGCAACGCATTTCGTAAACTCCCTAGTGGTCCGGAGCAAACATAGAAATCTCTGTTTTCATTTATAATCTACACGAAAAGCACACCGTACAGTAGGTGAGAGGAATCATTTCTGTCTGGTTTTACTGCAATGCAGAACGGATCTTTTTTTTCAGCATCATAATTGATTTAATTATGTTCCTAGAACAATGTATTTTTGGTGTAATTTCACAGCCAATTGAAAAAACCGTAACACAAATATTCTGGAATGTTAAAAGAACATCTTGATTTATTGTAAAGTGGCTGTTCCACTGGATGTCATAAGGTGAATGCACCAATTTGTAAGTCGCTCTGGATAAGAGCGTCTGCTAAATGACTTAAATGTAATGTAATGTAAATGTCATATTTTTTGAGAAAACAATTGTCTTGACTTGTGACACTAACAGGAATGTGTCTTGTTAGCTGGGCAAGCGAACCATCTCTGTTGATGAGTCGGTATATTTATTCCTAGATGGAGAACGTACCTGAATACAGGTACCACAGGAACTACTATCGACAGCTGTTATGTACAGCCCCGTCACGCCCATCAAATCTTTTCAAATCTTTTCTTACACGTCCTTCAAAAAAACACCGCGAACGTCAAAAAAAGGGTGGAGACACGGAGACACGGTGTTTCAGGTACACCACCTCTGACTTAGTCACTGTTGTACATTGAACATCAGTGGGATGTACTCTGTTTCTCTAAAACAGAGAAATATAGTCGTGAGCAAAAGGGAAAGGAACATTGCTGCTACTGTACCTCGCTCTCCGACCAAGGTGCATGAAGTGAGGAGGAAATTCAGCAATATAGTTTGTGTGTTTTATAGTAGTAGCCCGCTGTATAAATACAGTAGTAGCCCGCTGTATAAATACAGTAGTAGCCCGCTGTATAAATACAGTAGTAGCATGCTGTATAAATACAGTAGTAGCCCGCTGTATAAATACAGTAGTAGCCCGCTGTATAAATACAGTAGTAGCCCGCTGTATAAATACAGTAGTAGCCCGCTGTATAAATACAGTAGTAGCCCGCTGTAGAAATACAGTAGTAGCCCGCTGTATAAATACAGTAGTAGCCCGCTGTAGAAATACAGTAGTAGCCCGCTGTAGAAATACAGTAGTAGCCCGCTGTAGAAATACAGTAGTAGCCCTCTGTAGAAATACAGTAGTAGCCCGCTGTAGAAATACAGTAGTAGCCCGCTGTATAAATACAGTAGTAGCCCGCTGTATAAATACAGTAGTAGCCCGCTGTATAAATACAGTAGTAGCCAGCTGTATAAATACAGTAGTAGCCCGCTGTATAAATACAGTAGTAGCCCGCTGTATAAATACAGTAGTAGCCCGCTGTATAAATACAGTAGTAGCCCGCTGTATAAATACAGTAGTAGCCCGCTGTATAAATACAGTAGTAGCCAGCTGTATAAATATAACCCGCTGTAGAAATACAGTAGTAGCCCGCTGTAGAAATACAGTAGTAGCCCGCTGTATAAATACAGTAGTAGCCCGCTGTAGAAATACAGTAGTAGCCCGCTGTATAAATACAGTAGTAGCCCGCTGTAGAAATACAGTAGTAGCCCGCTGTAGAAATACAGTAGTAGCCCGCTGTAGAAATACAGTAGTAGCCCGCTGTAGAAATACAGTAGTAGCCCGCTATAGAAATACAGTAGTAGCCCGCTATAGAAATACAGTAGTAGCCAGCTGTAGAAATACAGTAGTAGTCCGCTGTAGAAATACAGTAGTAGCCCGCTGTAGAAATACAGTAGTAGCCCGCTGTAGAAATACAGTAGTAGCCCGCTGTAGAAATACAGTAGTAGCCCGCTATAGAAATACAGTAGTAGCCCGCTGTAGAAATACAGTAGTAGCCCGCTATAGAAATACAGTAGTAGCCCGCTGTAGAAATACAGTAGTAGCCCGCTGTAGAAATACAGTAGTAGCCCGCTATAGAAATACAGTAGTAGCCCGCTATAGAAATACAGTAGTAGCCAGCTGTAGAAATACAGTAGTAGCCCGCTGTAGAAATACAGTAGTAGCCCGCTGTAGAAATACAGTAGTAGCCCGCTGTAGAAATACAGTAGTAGCCCGCTGTAGAAATACAGTAGTAGCCCGCTGTAGAAATACAGTACTAGCCCGCTGTATAAATACAGTAGTAGCCAGCTGTATAAATACAGTAGTAGCCCGCTGTAGAAATACAGTAGTAGCCCGCTATAAAAATACAGTAGTAGCCCGCTGTAGAAATACAGTAGTAGCCCGCTGTATAAATACAGTAGTAGCCCGCTGTATAAATACAGTAGTAGCCCGCTGTATAAATACAGTAGTAGCCCGCTGTATAAATACAGTAGTAGCCCGCTGTATAAATACAGTAGTAGCCCGCTGTAGAAATACAGTAGTAGCCCGCTGTAGAAATACAGTAGTAGCCCGCTGTAGAAATACAGTAGTAGCCCGCTGTAGAAATACAGTAGTAGCCCACTGTATAAATACAGTAGTAGCCCGCTGTATAAATACAGTAGTAGCCCGCTGTATAAATACAGTAGTAGCCCGCTGTAGAAATACAGTAGTAGCCCGCTGTAGAAATACAGTAGTAGCCCGCTGTATAAATACAGTAGTAGCCAGCTGTAGAAATACAGTAGTAGCCCGCTGTAGAAATACAGTAGTAGCCCGCTGTAGAAATACAGTAGTAGCCCGCTGTGTAAATACAGTAGTAGCCCGCTGTAGAAATACAGTAGTAGCCCGCTGTAGAAATACAGTAGTAGCCCGCTGTAGAAATACAGTAGTAGCCCGCTGTAGAGATACAGTAGTAGCCCGCTGTAGAAATACAGTAGTAGCCCGCTGTAGAAATACAGTAGTAGCCCGCTGTATAAATACAGTAATAGCCCGCTGTATAAATACAGTAGTAGCCCGCTGTATAAATACAGTAGTAGCCCGCTGTATAAATACAGTAGTAGCCCGCTGTAGAAATACAGTAGTAGCCCGCTGTAGAGATACAGTAGTAGCCCTCTGTAGAAATACAGTAGTAGCCCGCTGTAGAAATACAGTAGTAGCCCGCTGTAGAAATACAGTAGTAGCCCGCTGTATAAATACAGTAGTAGCCCGCTGTATAAATACAGTAGTAGCCCGCTGTATAAATACAGTAGTAGCCCGCTGTATAAATACAGTAGTAGCCCGCTGTATAAATACAGTAGTAGCCCGCTGTAGAGATACAGTAGTAGCCCTCTGTAGAAATACAGTAGTAGCCCTCTGTAGAAATACAGTAGTAGCCCGCTGTATAAATACAGTAGTAGCCCGCTGTATAAATACAGTAGTAGCCCGCTGTAGAGATACAGTAGTAGCCCTCTGTAGAAATACAGTAGTAGCCCGCTGTATAAATACAGTAGTAGCCCGCTGTATAAATACAGTAGTAGCCCGCTGTAGAAATACAGTAGTAGCCCTCTGTAGAAATACAGTAGTAGCCCGCTGTAGAAATACAGTAGTAGCCCGCTGTAGAAATACAGTAGTAGCCCGCTGTATAAATACAGTAGTAGCCCGCTGTATAAATACAGTATTAGCCCGCTGTATAAATACAGTAGTAGCCCGCTGTATAAATACAGTAGTAGCCCGCTGTATAAATACAGTAGTAGCCCGCTGTAGAGATACAGTAGTAGCCCTCTGTAGAAATACAGTAGTAGCCCTCTGTAGAAATACAGTAGTAGCCCGCTGTATAAATACAGTAGTAGCCCGCTGTATAAATACAGTAGTAGCCCGCTGTAGAGATACAGTAGTAGCCCTCTGTAGAAATACAGTAGTAGCCCGCTGTATAAATACAGTAGTAGCCCGCTGTATAAATACAGTAGTAGCCCGCTGTAGAGATACAGTAGTAGCCTTCTGTAGAAATACAGTAGTAGCCCGCTGTAGAAATACAGTAGTAGCCCGCTGTAGAAATACAGTAGTAGCCCGCTGTAGAAATACAGTAGTAGCCCGCTGTATAAATACAGTAGTAGCCCGCTGTATAAATACAGTAGTAGCCCGCTGTATAAATACAGTAGTAGCCCGCTGTAGAGATACAGTAGTAGCCCGCTATATAAATACAGTAGTAGCCCGCTGTATAAATACAGTAGTAGCCCGCTGTATAAATACAGTAGTAGCCCGCTGTATAAATACAGTAGTAGCCCGCTGTATAAATACAGTAGTAGCCCGCTGTAGAGATACAGTAGTAGCCCGCTATATAAATACAGTAGTAGCCCGCTGTATAAATACAGTAGTAGCCCGCTGTATAAATACAGTAGTAGCCCGCTGTATAAATACAGTAGTAGCCCGCTGTAGAAATACAGTAGTAGCCCGCTGTAGAGATACAGTAGTAGCCCGCTGTATAAATACAGTAGTAGCCCGCTGTATAAATACAGTAGTAGCCCGCTGTAGAAATACAGTAGTAGCCCGCTGTATAAATACAGTAGTAGCCCGCTGTATAAATACAGTAGTAGCCCGCTGTAGAAATACAGTAGTAGCCCGCTGTAGAAATACAGTAGTAGCCCGCTGTATAAATACAGTAGTAGCCCGCTGTAGAAATATAGTAGTAGCACGCTGTATAAATACAGTAGTAGCCCGCTGTAGAAATACAGTAGTAGCCCGCTGTAGAAATACAGTAGTAGCCCGCTATAGAAATACAGTAGTAGCCAGCTGTAGAAATACAGTAGTAGCCCTCTATAGAAATACAGTACTTTAGTTGATGTTGCTCCAGTCTAACCTCTTTCTTCCCACAGCTGCTGTGAGTTTGGGCAAATTAATATTACAATAACTAGCCTCTTACAAAAGTACTAATGCCCTTAGCTCTGGTCCAGGGTGTTACTGCGCATTCCTCCAGGTGAAGCAATGCGTACTAATGCCCGTACCTCTGGTCCAG